>NC_081177.1:2345499-2632999 GCF_012432095.1 Onychostoma macrolepis
GGAGCAGACGAGGGGGCGTGTCTGCACAGGAAATTGGGCGTGGCTGCATTTTAGAGCCGCAGGAAGGCGGCAGCTCATGCTGCTGTAGGAGGAGCCGGAGGCGGAGCTTCAGGACTGGTATTAGCTCCTCCCACTGGAAGTACGGCTCTATGGGCGAGGCCCTCTGTGGTCACTCCACCTGCTGCACCTCTGACATGGCGCTCTGGACTGTGAGAGAAGCGCACTGTGACCTCCAGGCCACCGGGGGCAGTGTTGAGTTTCGGACTAAATGCTCATTTGAGGGTGAATCTTGCCCTGAGCATCACAACAGGACTGACCAATCAGGAGCCTATCGAACACTCAGGTTCCTCAGCCTGTCTGGATGCTGTCAGATAACGGATCTCGGCCTGAGGTACGAAATAAATACTTCCTCGTAAGCGATTTGTTCTCATAATGCCACAGTTTCAGTAGTCAGTGGAAATACCTGAGATATTTCATGATCCTTTAAACTAATTAAATACGTCAGTGAAAGCAAATATTCTATTAAATACATTCCTTTATTTAAAAAGAAGTTAAAGTTAACTTAAATGAAGTTAAATTAAAATTACATGTAAACAAGACAAGCTTTCAAGTTCTCAGTGAAGTCAAAATGATCAGATTTCCCAAGCAAATATTTAGGTCAGTTTTTTTTTATATATATATATATATATATATATATATATATATATATATATACATACATACATACATACATACATACATATACATATATATATATATATATATATATATATATATATATATATATATATATATATATGAATCTTGCATGTTCTGCGTGTCTGTGTTAATGAATGGTACAGACGCGCAGTTTTGTTTACACACATACTGAAGTGTGCGTGATGCTCGCGGTGATTTCAGGCTCTGTTCAGACATAAATACATGAACAACATCTCCAAAACGCCTCAGAGTTACATCATGAGCATTTTACCCTTTGGCTTGAGTAAAACTAGCATCATATTACAGAAGAACACAGAAATTTAAAGGTATTCATGGCAATCCATCAAAATAACCAGTAAAAATCACTATTGTTCAGTAGAATGTACATATTACTACTACTACTAAAATTATCGAAACTTTATTTTTAAGAAATAATCACACGACTTTTCTTCCATGTTTTAATGTTAATAGTAAATCCCCTTTGTTTGCCAAAAACAGTTTAATTTTCAATAATTAAAAGATAAATGAAATTAATGTTTTATGCCTTCATTTGATAACCAGAAAAAATTAAATACACAACAACAACAATAAAAAATTTCCTAATGGCTATTTTAAGAATAAATTTGAACAGAATTTGGTAACAACAAAACATATGGTGAGAAAAAAACTAAACATTTCATAGAGCCCTAAGCATGCATTTTTTGTTAAACTTTTATAAATTGATGTGAAATTGTATAAGTTTCATGATTTTAATTAATTAGACATGCTTTTTTATTAAAAATAATAATAATTTAACCATCAGTCCAGAAAAATTAAAATGTAAACACATGGAATCCAGAAAAATCTACATACATACATACATACATACATACATACATACATACGTATTTATTTGTTTAATTTGTTAGCTTATATTTTAAGCAATTTGGTTGTGTGCTTCTTGTATTTTTTTATTTATTTATTAGTTTTTCTTTAAATATTTCTATTTGCATCTACGTTATTTTTAATTCAGCTTTAATCATTTTAGTATTTAAACTTATTTCAGATAGCTGTCAAGGCAATATTTCGAACTTTTTCATTTTAATATTTTATTTCAGCCTAATTTTAAATACCGGAATAATTTTTAATGGCCTTAGTTTTTTTTCTTTTTAAGTGCAAGTTGCTCATCTAGAATTTGTATTATTTCAGCTTCATTTCAATTAACGAAAACAATTTTTTAATAAGTTTTAGTTTTAGCAAACAATAGCAACATTGGTTATTAAACATTGTTTTAGCAATTTGGTTATGCAATTTTATTATTTTTTATTTAAATAGTTGCATTAATCTATTTTTATTTCAGTTTAGTTTTAATAATTTTACTACATAGGCTTGTACTTGTTTCAGATTTGTAAAATTTGTAAAGTTAAAAAAAATTCTCTTTTTTTATCTCCATTTATTTTTTATTTTATTTTAAAGTTTCTTTTAATTAATGAAAATATGTTTAATAGTTTTTGGTAACAGTAACAATGCTGGTTATTAAACAATTAACTGTGAATTGAATTATAAACTCTTTAAATCATACAAAACATGTTGCTTTTGGGCTCTCCTGCTACTCTGAAATCTTGACTTTTGTTATTGAAACACCGTGTCTGAGGGTTTGTGTGTGTTGCAGGTGTCTGTCTCAGCGCGGAGGACTCCCTCTGCTGGTGCATCTCAATCTCTCCGGCTGTCTGCTCATCACGGGGGCGGGGCTTCAGGAGCTGGTGTCCGTTTGCCCCTCCCTCAACATTGAGCTCTTTTACTACTGCGATAACATTAACGGTAACACACACTCACACACAGACAGAACGTACTCACAATGATTCATACCAAGAGTCCAGCCATACAATCTCCATGAATAATGTCCAAACTGTGCTGCTGGGTTTCTGACAAGCTAGTGATAATAAATAATGAGTAACGCCTTATTTTTAGGACCAAATTCTCAATATTAACTAGTTGCTTATTGGCATGCATATTACTAGCATATTGACTGTTTATTAGTACTTCTAAAGCAAATATTAATGTCTTATTCTGCATGACCTTATTTTAAGATCCTTTAATCCTACTCCATACCTGAACTTAACAACTACCTTACTAACTATTAAAAATAGAAAATTAAAGGTCCCATGGCATGAAAATTTCACTTTATGAGGTTTTTTAACATTAATATGAGTTCCCCTAGCCTGCCTATGGTCCCCCAGCGGCTAGAAATGGCGATAGGTGTAAACCGAGCCCTGGGTGTCGTCATACGGGGAAAGGTTACCTCCCCTTTCTCTGCTTTGCCTGCCCATGAGAAAATGAGCTACTACCGTGCGAGTTTTCCTCGAGAGACATCATGGCTTGCAAACGAGCGAAGCATGGCAGTTGCTCAGTGTTTGGATGTACAAATGAACACCGAAGTATTTTTTTAGTTCCTTCATCCGAGCCTATGGCTAGCATTAGCTACATGATAATAACTGTAACAGCATACATAAACAAACCAACTAAACTACCGTATCCAGACACAATATTTTAAACTAACCATTCGGAGACGTCCTGCTGTAGTCACTGAGTTGCAGCTTCTTCATCCGGTGCTTCTCCATCCGGATCAGATTCTGGGTCAAACTGAAAAGCTTGAACGACTGCGTGTCTTTGAGCCATTGCGATACATCTACTGTCAACATTAGCGCATGATAGCGCAAGCTGGTTAAGGCCACACCCCCACTCTCCACCTTGCCCCGCCTCTCTCCTCCTCATTAGCATTTAAAGCTACAGACACAGAAATGGCACGTCCTAAGGAAAGCTCATTGTGGGACTGGCTCGTAGTGGCTGAAATTCTGCACCAAGGCTGAATTTCAGGAAACAGACTTCAGATACAGTATTAGGGACCACTTAGGCCTATATAAAAGCATCCAAAAAGTAGCATGTCATGGGACCTTTAAGAGTTTATTGAAGCAAAAGTTGTAGTTAAGAGTGAGAATTGGTCCCCAAATTAAAATGTGACCTAAACAATGTTTTATTTTGATGGGTTTGACTTAAAAATTATTTATTTTTAATATTTATTTTATAAATGAATAATAAAAATGCCAAATAAAAATAAACGAATGTTAAAATTATTAATCAAAATTAAACACTTATTTTGGTTTGACATTTTTATTTAAAATAATAAAACATTTAAATCAAAATATATATTTTTTTAATTTTACTTACTAAAAAAGAAAATATTTAGCTATTTTAGTAACTTTGAGATACTATTAATATTAATATGATATTTCTTGTTCATTTTAAAATTTGTTATATATATATATATAAGCACACATTGTTAAAATCTAAATATTTTAGCTTAAAGGTGCTTGGCTGACAAAAACATTTGTGAATTCCTGTGTTACATGATGTAATAAATGTATGATGTGGTATTTGAAATGGTCTGCTAAATGTAAATGACTGTAATGCACACAATTCCACATATGAAGTCCAAAGTCCAAGTATGACAGCATCTTGGTAAGTATAGGGTGGGTTATTATGAACGGTGTCTTTATCTGACCTAATGTGTAACAGCTCATAGACTAGTTACATTTTATTGATTAGTTGCATTATTGTCTACATTTAGCATGTTTTCTGTTCATTCCTGCTGTCCACGGCCCATTTATGGGTTGCGACCCACCAGTCCCTCTTGAATACAGCTCTAGATGTACGGTTTATTTCTCTGTTTAGTAAATCTCCTCTGTGGACCCATTTACGCAAACTGATACTTCGAGCACATGAATTGAAAGCCTAGTCTCTTCATTTTGAGCTTTTTTAACTTGAGTTTCTCTGTGGTTCTGCAGGTCCTCATGCTGACAAGGCCAGCGGATGTCAGAATCTGCAGTGCGGCTTCAGGGCTTGCTGTCGATCTGGAGAGTGATGCTCTTTTCTCTGTATTTATCTCTCTTTACCCCCTCCACCTCTCGCCTCGTGTCCCTCTCTCATCTCTCATCCATGTGCACTTTAATCGGGAAATTGGTTCAAGATGCTCTTCGACGCAATTTGATTTCCCTAAAACCAAAAATGCTTCAAATAAAGTGAAATTTGGCATTGTAAACCAATCACCTTCATTGCAATTTCTGAGAGGTATTGTGAAGGAACTGAATGATGTATATTTGTAAATAATTCGATTGTCCACAGTCTCCTTTCCGCTCACATGGGATGAATTTTGAGTGCTTTAAGATGTTATTTCAGCATTGTCGGGGTTTTTTTTTTGTTGTTTTTTTTGTTTTTTTTGAGTTTCACCCAGGCGCATTTAGAGTCTCTAACTCCCCCGTCTCAAGCTCAAATCTGACTTTACTGAACCATTACTTTAGGTTTGATGTTAAAATCACCTGCTTTGGTTCCCCTTCTCTGGACTTAAAAGTTCATGAATAGGAAAATACTCTAGATAAGTTAATAGGCCTGAGTTCACAAGCTCATTGACTTGTAGTTTGTCAAATGATGCAGATGTTTTGGAAAACAACCAGTTAATAACCAGAAGCTGTATTATTGTGTTTATTATAACCTGATGCGGGAATGACTGGATGACTGCCGGATTTTAGTTGCAGATATTCTCTTCAGCTGCATTGAGCAAAACATCATCTGTGACTAAATATCTGGCAACCGTGTCAAAGTAGGAGCGTTTTCCCAGACTTCAAGCGTTAGTTGGTTAAAAAAGTGGTTTGTGAACTGTAGTAAGTCCTGGGCATATTATACTCGTTAATTCTCCACTCGTTCTTCTGATTTTTTTTTTTTGATTTTTTTTTAGATGCTGCATGATGTTTCTTTTGGGTTCATTAGCTGACCATTAAAAGCACCTTGAGATAACATTTGTTTGTGTTGAAGTCTTTATTGAGCATAGGGGTTGTCAAGCTCCAAAAAGGATGAAACAACAGCATAAAAGTACAATACAAGTGTCCGTATGATGTTATATTCCAAGCCATATGATGCATGAGGAAAAGTCCCAAAATTACGTTGTTTTGCATTTCTGCTTCTGCATATTCAAACTAGGTTATTTGTGTTTATTTACGAGACCAGCACAGGAATCAGTGGTATTTGGTCTTGATGACCTCAAACCTGTACAGCAAGTTTGAAAATGTACGTGTGTGAAATTCAAGAGCTGGTCTTTGGTTCATCTTGTTTTGTGTTCTGTGGGAAAAAAGTCATAAAGACTTGGACAGCATGGGGATGAGAAAAAATGGGCATAATTTTAATTCTTGGGCAAACTTCAAGAATTAAATTTCCATTAGTGAAAACTTTAAGTATTGAACCATGTATGAAAGGCTACCTCCTATTTTCAGTTTACCATTGAATAACATCACGCATCTGAACATCAGAAGCTCTCGTTTGTGAAGCTAATGCATTTTTGCCTTAAATGTTTTAAATGAAATGTATAACAAATGTAAATGGAGAACACAAGTGTAGTACCTTAAAATAAAAAAAATCCCTAAAGCGTCAAGCTACCAAAAAAAAAAAATCATATTACCAGATTTCATTTTTTGCACTACTGATGATGCCATTTCCCCCTGTGATTTAAAAAATTAAAATAAAATGATTCTTGACGATTGAAGATATGAAAATCTTCACCTTAATTTATTCAGGACTACTGGCACCTCACTTTCCACATCTGAGATATTTGTTTCTAGTCACGTCTGTTCTTATGTGTCTTTGTTTTATACAAGTTTTGTTTGTTTTGTTCTTCGGTCTGTCAACTACTTGCGTTGATACGCCTTCTTGCGGCTCACAAAATTTGGCAGTTGAGCCTTGAAAGAGCCCAAATCCTGGATAAAGAGGTTGAGTGAACCTGGTCTGGACTTTGTGAAGGAGGATCATGGTATCTGAGACACTGTAGAAGGACAGCTGTCCTGCCCGGTGGTCCAGATACACCCCGATCCGGTGGGACAGGGGTACACTGATCTCCGTCTCCTCGTTGTTGTGCACTAGTGCGTATCTGAATATGGAACAGTCCAGACTCCAGGAGTACCTGTTGTACCCAAACCCACTGTCGTCTCCTTGCCCAGTTCTGTTGATGTCTTTGTAGGACACGGCGAGGTCGATGCCGTACAGTCCGCTCCAGACCACCTCCCAGTAGCAGCGACCTGTCAGACCTTCCTTGCTCAGCACCTGGGCCCACCACTCAAAGCGGTCCGGATGTTCTGGGTATGATTGGGGCTCAATACTGCAAGCCACAGCCTGGTTCTGTTCTGTTAACCGAAGGTTCCTGTGGATCGTGTTTGGGTCCAGACTCAAGGGAACCAGAACTGATGGGAAATGAGAAACAAGGTGAAAATGCAAAACCCAGCTTTACCCCAAGACCAGTGTATGCACACTTACTTGGGTCTTCACACCTTGGTAAGTTGTCTTAGTATGTAAAACAGAACTTAATGTGAATGAAGTATCTTTAACTAACAAACCAGTACTAAGGCTAAGCATCTTTAGGGACTGGGATTTTCCTATTGTACCTTTGGCTTCATAGTGAAGTTTGGCATCTGTTTAAAAAAAGGTAGAATGACTTACACTGTATAAAGTCTTCCCTCGTCTTGGGTTCTTGCAGCAGTAGGATCTTTTCTGCAGTCACTAAAGAGACGTGAGATGTGACAGAACAGATTGGTTATTTGGGAATCTGCAGACCTTTTCACAAGATGTTAGACACATGTAGGACTTTGTAAATCCCAAGCATTGAGTTTGGAGACCCCTTTCCTAAAGCAAGACCCTCAGGCCTTCAAAGGCCACTGTCCTGCAGAGTTTAGCCCCAACACTAATCAAATACACTTGCCTATACATTTCAAGTAAACACTTTATGTTTTTCAGGTGTTTGGTTAGGGTTGGAACTAAACTCTGTAGGACAGTGGCCCTCGAGGGCCAGATTTGCCCACCAATTTACTAAAGTGACATGGAGATGGATAAGATATGAGATGAGAGGGAAAATTGTATTTCAACACTTTTTCGTTCCCCTGAGAAACTTCAAGGTCACTCAACAAAACTTTTGCATTCCCTTGACATTTTGCATGGGGTTTTATGAGGGAATGCAAAGTTGCTTTGGGGGGAATGTAAAACATCTGTGAGAGAATGCACAAGTATTGAAATACAGTTTTTCCTCCAATTTCATTTTTTTTTTTCTATCATATCCTTTTAGGGTCTTTGGTGGATTCTTTACAGGTAGGTACAGATTCCATATGAAACTATTTCAACTTGAGCACACTTAACAGCAGTACATTAAGTTAGCTAAAGATGAAATCCACCAGTTCTTACTGTATGTCAGTGACTGGTTGCACTGCAACTTCTGGGAGTCGGTGATTAACAGGTTTGTATCAATCTATCAGTGAAACAGTCTTGTTTTACTTGTTGGATGGCTGGAAATTCTAACCACAAAGGTCTAGTTCGGGTAGGACATTAGTGTGACAAACGGGTCTTATACTTTAGACTAAAACTGGTTTGAAGGCAGTCACTTCTGTGGACCAAATTTGTTCATCACCCATCAATTTTTACCTGCTGAGAATATCCTGGTTGTTTCCAGTCTCCAAATGTCCTTTATATGTGCTGTTAATGAGGCGACAGACTTGATCACTTCTCCAAATGAAAACTGTGGATTAGTTGTCAGGCTTTGGAAGTCATTACAAGTCGGCCAGCGGGATTGGACCTCCTACAAGATTTAGAGATAATCAGGAGAGGAAAGAAGCGATCTACAACAGATTAAGAATTAGTCATTTTGGTAGCCACTTTCTTCCTAAGTGTATTGTAGTAAATGGTTTGCTCTGTGATGAGATCAAATAAGCAATCCACTGATAACAAGCTCTAAGCTTGAGTCACTACATCAGCATTAGCTGAAAGACTTTGATGATATACCATTTGTTGATCATGAATAATGCGAGCTTTGTTTCAAGACTATAATAATGCATTTATTCAAACAGTATCTTGGTCTGTTTTCAGCTCTGGTGGTGCTTTTACCTGGAGGAAATAGATGTGATCATCAGTATGTGAAAGATGCTCCACCTCGGACTGCTTTCTCTTCAACTTTGAGATCTCCTGTTCCAGATCTACCAAATGTCCCTGAATCCGGTTCAACTCTGTGGTCATCTGACTTTGGACCAGCGTGATCATCTCTGTGTGGCTTGTCCGTATAAAGCTGAGCAGTTCGGTGAAGATCCTGTCACCTTCTTCCTCCGTGGCTTGAGTCAGGTTCTGCTAGTGGAGACTTTTTTTGTTCTTGTTCTCATTCTTATTTTGGGTGAAGTGTGTAAATTTTCTGGACCACTAATGGCACCAAATGTCCCTCTCCCATCTTCTATTGTTCATGGTTCAACTCGACTTTGGGAAGTCAACCAATGCTTATGCCTATTCGTTTGGGATAGGGGGAAGTTCAGAAAATTATTTCAGGCACAAACTTACCTTGAGTCTACCTGATGCCTTTTGGATTTCCTTCAGCTCAGTCTCTCGATCCGTAACCATCTGCTTGGACTTTTCCAGCCGCCTCTGGGAATCAGTGGACAACGTCATTTAAGACAGTCTTTTATATTTAGCATTACTGTTGTGACTGAGAACTACTGTGGTATAACAAGGACACCAGCTGCATTTTAAGGTGTCATAACCTGTTTTGCCTGGTAACTGTTCTGGCAGATTGAAATAGGTATGTCTTAAGGGTGTTTTCACATATAGTTCGTTTTAAGTGAACCAAACCCAGTTCACTTAAAGTGAACCAGAACGGGAACCAGCCGAAAGTGACCTCAGTCCTTTTGGTGTTCACAATCTAGTGGACTCAAAAGAGAACCCAGTTCTTTTGTTGGTCCTCTTCAGCAATGAAGAGATCTCAGACCCTTTCTTGTTCACACCACAACTTTATAAGAACTCAGACCCCAGCTTTCTTTGCAGCAGTGGATTTTGGGTATTCAAGATGGCGTCTTCACATGTTGTCATCACATGAATGTGGCACATTTTGAAGCAAATGACAAACAGAGAAAGAGTCAGACAAAGCAGAACTAAAGGAAAGCATCTGAAAAACGGAAAAGGATAGCAACTAAAAAGAAAATTTCACTTCGACAGATTTTGTCCCGGGTGCTCATGTACTTCTGGCGAAGTTTTTTCACTTTAACGCGACATTGTAGCGCGGTTCTGTTATATCCCCTTTCCTTCATTTTTTGGGCAAACAAAATAAACACTTTTATGTTTTTATAGGTTGAGGAGAGTTGGTGTTTAATGTAATCATCTTTCCAAATTTCAATAAGTGCACAACTCCACGACCTGCCATGGTGAAAAGTTTTTTTCTGTTGTTACAGCAGTGGCTGCAGGTATCGCAAGCCTCCAGGTACACATGTCGACCGGGATCTCATTGCTTTTGCATATCATGAAGATATTCGAACCACAAACGGACCCACAAACAAACCGTACTCAGACCACCTCCGGAGGTTGTCTGAGTACGGTTCACTTTTAGGTCCTTTTAGGGGGTCTGAGATCACATGGTTTGTTAACATATACACACTGAACCGCTCTGAGAGCATTTGAAAGGGTTAAATGAACTAGGTGTGAAAACACCCTTATTCTCATTGACTCCTAATTAGTGCGTCTTTTTTTCAGAGGAGCTTACAAAGTCTTTTTTTAGCAACATCTTCTTTATAGTAGTGGAACCAAGTCCATAACAACAATCTCTCACCAAGTTCCTGTTTATGAACCAAACTGCAACTGGCTATTTTCCAAACATATTCACCCAACCAGTCAATCGACTAACTTTCAAACATGTATTGCCAAAAATAACAATTGTCTCTCTTATTGTCATTGTCTTTCCTTGATTTTAATCATTATGTCTTTGTTCTAAAGAGTTTACAAAGTCTTTTTTGAGCAGCATCTACTCTGTGGAACCAAGTTCATACCAACAGTCCCTCATCAAAATCCAATTTGTAAACCAAACTGCAACTGGCTATTCCCAAAGAAATTCACCCAAAGAGTTTAAAAAGGGCTTGTTTATGCATTGCATATTAAAAACTTCATTGGACTGAAACCAACCCAAATCCCGTTCGTAAACCAAACACTAACTGGCTATTCCCAAACAAATTCACCCAACCTGTTAAAAATGGCTTGTTTATATTAAAAACCTCATTGGACTCAAACCAACCCTACCCCACCTTTACCTGTTCCTCTGCTCGTTCTGTAGCAGCCGAGACCATGTCATGTCCTCTGTGGTTGGTGTCCAGCATGCAGAGGCAGCAGATACACTGGCGGTCAGTGCGGCAGTAAACCTCCAGGAGCTTGTGATGTTGGGGACACGTCTTCCTTTGGAGTTCTCCAGTGATGTCCACCAGTAAGTGTGCTTTCCTCGCATTCAGTTCATTGTGCAACCTGAGGTGAGTTTCACAGTAAGACGCCAAACACACCAGACATGTCTTGATGGCTTTCTCTTTCCCATCACTGCAAGAGTCACACTCCACGTCCTCAGCTTGCTCCGTCTGAAGTCCTGTCCTCTCCAGTGCCTCTGCAACACAAGCAACAGATTCGTCCGGATCTGATACAGAAGCATTGGAATCATCCAGATCTGCAGCTGGAGCCTCGTATTCTCCCGGATCTGTCTCGCATGAGGAATTCTGTTTACACCGAGGGCAGCTGTTTTCCTGCAGGTCCTGGAGGCAAACGGAGCACAGGCGTGAGTCCTGTTCATCTGCCATTTGCATGGAGAACAAGGAGCTCGGTGTTAAAGGGACTCTACAAACAGTTTAGTTTCGTTTCTTTCTTTTCCTCGTGCGTGTATGTGGGCGGGACTCTCTTATGTGTGTGTGTGGCCACAGATAAAGAGAGACAGAACTGAAGCTTGCTCTAATGTGTGACTTGTACGCAGAGAGAGAGACATACAGTTGCTTGCAGGGCGCTGTCACTTGCGTGTTTAGCAAAATAATATCAGACTAACCAGCTAGTAAAATTAATTCTTATATACATAGGAATACAAAGGAGAGACACTGTACAATCATGTGGTTTCAATTCTCTTCTCCTTTTTGACAGCCATTGCTGCATTTGCGTAGAGAAGAAAAGTGAGATGGACATTTTACATCGTAAGCTGTTGTTTTTCCACTGGTTTTATTGTTTATTTTTTCCCCTCTGTATTCACCTCCAGTGAGTGTGTGTTATATATGTGGGCAGAGTCCAGGTGCCGTGCATCTGTCAAACAGAAACTTGTGTAACTTGTTAAGAGAGACAATAAAACAGGAAGAGCCGTAATATGGGCTGTTTCATAATTTAATGCTTTTTGTTTCATAAGTTTAGCTCGGTTTAATAAATGGCACGGTTTATTCTTTGGTTCATGTCATTTCTGTTTATATAGTCAGATATGATGTCAGATATGTTTATATAGACTATATAAATGCTGATCTTTATATAGTTAATATATGCAACAAAAAAAAAAAAAAAAAAAAAAAAGAGGGGGGTATTAGCCTAATTGACAAATAAACACATGACAAACATTTTTTTTTGTCCAACATAAAGATTTTTTTCCCCAACATCACAATTGCCTGTCTAAAAATAAGACTTTTAGTTGAGAAAACTTGGGAAAATACTCTGTATTTCTCATCTTTTATTAATAAATCCAAATGATGACTCAGTTATTTTAATGGCATTTCAAGACTATATAATTGATGCTAAAAATACACAGTATTCATCATGGAATTCTTGTTGAATTTTTAAAAAAATATTTTTAAATCTTTATCATGAAGGGACATATCATATCAGCTCCATGGTAGCATGGTACAATGATGGTAGTTCCATGATATTTTGATGTTCACGTGTATAAACGCTGATATGCAAAGGCTTTCTTTCCAGTCTCTCCGGTTATTGTAACACGTGTGACACGCCTGGTGTGTTTATGAAACCTCATTCACAAAAACACACACTCGCTTGTATAAAACCCACAGACACGCGCTCGCTGCAGATCTGCTCTGCTTCAGGTGAGTGTAAATACAGCTTCTCTGAATCAAGCGTGCAATACTCGTCGATTAATCCTTATTTACTGATCAAAACAAGATTGATTGTTTTGTTCAATATTTGTTCTTTTTCGCTGCAAAATATTGAAGGCTGTAGGGATTTTGTAGTGATTCTGCTGCACATTTCAACAAAGATTTTACTTGTTTAGAAGCGGTTTGTGTTTGATACTTCATCATAGGGTATTAAGAAAAACTTGATTGAGTTGATCAGGTACATTGAGATTCTGAAAACAGACAGAAACTTCTTTCTTGAAGTCAAAACTTCTAGATAACGCTGATTTTGTGTGTCCTGATGTAATGAGTTCATGTCATCTGACAGCTGAGGGTTAGGGTTAACCCTGTTCCTCAGGGTTGTGATGGCTGACACGGCTGTTCAGATGACCGGAGTTGAAGATCAGAACAATAATGAGTCCGGGACACAGGTGTCCACCAGAATGTCCTTCTCGTCGCCCAGACGAGGAGCGACTGTGAGCTTCCACAACATCAACTACAGCGTGAAGATGAAGAGCGGCTTCTTGTGCAAGAGGAAGGTCACACAGAAGAACATCCTCATCGAGCTCAAGTGAGTCTTCCACTCTTTTGTTGATGGTGTGGTGTCAAATCTGATGCTGTTTGATCACAATATTCATGTTTCATGGGTTTTAAATAAATAAACTTAGACTGAAAATAAATAAAATAGAATATTAAAAAAGAAACATTATTTCAGCTAGTTTCTCATTTTCATTTAGTTTAACTTGATGTACTAAAATACCTCAAACTAAAACTGAAATAAAATTAATAAAAACTATATAGACACATTAAAAAAAAAAAAAAAACACAAGAAAATTACTAAAACTTTAACTAAAATGCACAGAAAGTCTAAAAGTTTTAATAGTATTATTTATTTTTGTATATTTTTAAATGTTACAAATATGAATAAAAACTATATAACATATTAAAAAACAAACAAAAATGACAAAAACACAACAAAATTCCTAAAACTTAAACTAAAATCAATATTAACGGGGGGAAAAAAACAGAAAATATAAAAGAAAAACTAAATATTAATAACAGTATTATGTAGTATCATGTAATAATACAAACTCTAATATCTTTAGTATCTCAATGATACTAAAACAACTTATTTTTGCATATGTTTTTTTTTTTTTTTGTATGTATGTTTTTATGTGTTGTTACGTTTTTATATTAATACTCATGCTTTTTTCTATAAAGGACTTTTGCAGGTTTATCTGACGGATGTTTCCTGCATTTAGCTGTTTGACTGTAATTATTAATGTAGTTGCCGTAGAATCGGGTTTATTATGAGTTTGATTTCACAAGTTTATTTTTGTGTTCGTCCGGTGACCAGCAGGACTGCATCAGATCTCATGTTCAGACTTGTTTTCTGCCTCAACTTTCATCTTCTCTACCTGCTTAAAACATGGAGTCGAGAGGAACTGTCACGTATTTATTTATAGCCCTTTGCATGAAGCTCATGTTTATTATTTGCTATGAAGAAAGAAAGGGAGGTCATATTTGTGAGGTTGTAGGTCTGGGAGCATGAGTGTGGACGTGATGCAGGGTAACGTGTGTTCAAAGGAGCTGTGTGGTTGTGTGATTGTGGAAACCACCAGGGAGGACTTGTGTGAACTGAAGGAAGAATGGAGATGTTTTAATGAACTCTGTGACCTGCCTCAAAAAAAAAATGTGTCATACTTTGGACGTGCTTCAGCAGACATGGTATTACATGCATGCTAATGCATTATTATACAAGCACACACACCCTCAGAGATGAGCACGCAAACACATGTGCAAGTTTACACTTTCATAACCTGATTACATTACATATTCAAGTCATTTTCAGACATGAAAGTCACTGCAGAACAAAGCATGGTGTTAGACTGGAAACACATGCCTAAGACATTTGAGGCTATAAACCAGTATCGGTATCGGTGCATCCCTAGTTTTTAGTAATATTTAGAATTAATTTTTGTTTTCTTTTTTCATTTTAATTTTAGTTAAAGTTTTTGTGATTTTGTTGTGTTTTGTCATTTTGTCAACTATGTAAATATGTCTACCTAGTTTTATTAAAAAAAATTCTTTCAGTTTTAGCTATTTTAATACATGAAGTTAAACTAAATAAAAATGAGAAATGTTGCCTTTGCATCTAGCTGAAATAAAATGTTTTAGTTTTGTTTATTTTAGTTAATTTTTTTTTTTATGATTTTAATTTTCATAACTATAATAACCCTGATAAGAATGATTTTTTTTTGCTTGCTTTATTTTGCAAATATTCTTATTTTAAAAAGTACATATTATTTAAATATTTTGTAAGGCCATAACTGTGATCATAATTAAATAATATAATATTAATTTTTTATAATTAATTACTAATAAATATTTAATATTTATTAAGATATTTAATTGTATTCATATAATACATATGTCAATCTAAAAATTAAATAAACTAAATTTTATAAATTTTCATAATGTTGTTTAAAATCATTTTAGATAAAGCATAGTACGTGACCCTTATACAGTGTTTGTGTGAGGGATAGATGGTTAGCATGCTCTTCATCGCCGGTTGTCGGGTGAGTTTGTTCATTAACCCGTGTGTGTCCATGTGCGCTCGGCTGCTCGTGTAAGTGTGCGTGATTGCAGATGTTTATTTCCTCATCTGAACTCATGAAATTATTTTATCTGTTTCAATCAGACACATGAGCTCCGATGATCGGCCCTGCATCTCATGAATATGAATTATGTCACCTTACATTAGTACACGTGAGCACTTGATATGGTCAGACGGCATTTGTTGCTGTTGTTGTTTTGCCCTGTAGTCACGCAAAAGAAAAATGTCTTGCACAAAGAATGAGGCTCATCCAGTCAGAATCCTGCACTGTAAAAAATGTCAAGCTGTTTAAACTGATTAATTCCACAGAAATTTTACGTTCAGTCAATTTCTCTCTTCAAAGTGTTGCCTGAATTGTTATTTTTTTAGTTGGCTCAAGCTTTACTGAACTAGTTTTATAGCCCATTCAAACTCAAATGTTTTAATTGGCTTAACATTTAGAAAACTACATCAAATTATGTCAATTAAAATGTAACCATTTACTCCATGTGTTTCATATGTTACCTCAACTAAGATTTATTATTTGGGCATCATAAGAAATTGCTGTGGAACTAGTTATTACATTTTATACTGAGTTTAAGAAAATTATTAACTGGTGTCTATCAATCACTAAAACACACACACATTATAACACACAATAGCCTTTATTTAATAACAATCTGCATTTATAACATTTGTCATATACTCTAAACATGCAGGCTTAAAAGAATATTTAACCCAAAAATGAAAATGTGCTGTTAATTGACTCACCCTCAGGACATCCAAGATGTAGGTGACTTTTCTTCTTCGGTAGAACAGTAAAGGAGATATTTTGGTGAAACCATTGTCTTTGGTAATTCATAAACTACAATATAAGCATAGATGCCACTGAGAACAATAAAGCACATTTTAATTGTAGTAAAAACTCTAAACATTTACGCATATTACCTGGAATGAAAACAATAAAGTCTCAAGGCCTGTTCACACCAAGCACGATAACTATAAATGATTAAGAAATATATAAAAAACAAAAATCTCAATATTAAAGAATAGCAGAGTCCACACCACAGCTATAACAACATCGTTGGAATCACTTTTTTTCGGCACACACAAAAAAAAATATAATCCATTGCACAACACAGGAAACATTGATGCTGACTGTGTTCATTTGTTGCAAGGATTTGTAACAGAACATGTACATTTCATATTATAGGTCTACCTTAAGCGCCTTCAAGAGTCCAGAAACGCCCGTGTAATCCGCCCCGTTTGAAAAAAGCCACATTTCAGCATAGCTGCAGGTTGTTAGTCACGTTTAATGTCTTCATGGGACATTTGCAAAAGTTTACACACGCAAAAACCCATTCAACACGCCCATGTTAACTTCAAATAAGCATATTAACGTTACTGTGGTTTACATTTAACATTTCAAAGAGTTCAGTTAGTCGTATAAAAGTGTTAGTTCACCCAAAAATGAAAATTAGTCCATGTTTTACTCACCCTCAAAGCATCCTAGGTGTATATGACTTTCTTCTTTCAGATGGTTCCAGGGAGTGAATAAAGGCCTCTTGTAGCGAATCAATGCATTTTTGTAAGGCAAATATCCATATTTAAAACGATAACACATTTGTTTTTATTAGTTTAGTCAACATTGGCATTCTGAATGTTTACGGGATTTGAAAATAAACATTAATTTAATGTTTTTAAAATATATTTGTGCAGACTTAATATATGTCTTCTCAACTAAACCCAAGCAAGAAAATTAGTTCCACTTAAACTAATTAAAGTTTTTGCCCTTCCAACATTTTGTTAATTGTATTTTTATTTTATTTTTTTACTGTGCGTGTGTGTGTTTGGCTTTATTTTGTTTTATGTGACCATGTGATGGTAAAGAAAATGTGGTGAAATGAACTAATTCTGTGTTATTTTCTCTAGTGGTCTCATGAGGCCGGGACTGAATGCCATATTAGGACCCACCGGGAGCGGGAAATCATCGTAAGAGCTGAACATAACACACATTATTATTTTTAATTATTAATTAATTAATTTAATATATTTAAAATATAAAAAAGATAATAATAAAGTTATATTCATACCTGTTGTTATTATTATAATAAGCTGACTTATGTTTCTTTTTTATTTTTATTATTATTACAAACATCAGTTTAGTAGAGTAATTTTTCCATATTCAAATCATATTCAAATGTCTGATATTCAAATCAGCGCAACAGACTTTGCAAAATGTGTATGGCTTCGAGATATAAGCACTACCTGAGACTTCTCCTCCCATTTCTACCAGTGATGCTTGATTCAGTGTCCCACGTCCACTATCTGCGCAAATATCAACAGTGCAACTGGTTTTAGGTTGCCAGGTTGAGTTTACAAATGGGTTGAAATCTGGCAACTGGACAACTTTGGAACAATATACTGATGTGATTATTGATATAACAAGGTTTGGGTCATACAAGAGCTGATAAAATGTAAAAACTGTAACTTGAATGCAATGTAAGTCGCTTTGGATAAAAGCATCTGCTAAATGCATAATGTAAATGTAAATGTAATGTAAATACAAATTGTGGGAGTTTCTCAGGAGAAATAACAAAACGTGAGGGGGCGGGAGATGGGTGTAAAATACAGGAGACATGTATGCTCCAAGATCAAAATATTAAGAAATCATATGTCACTTAAAGAAAATTAAGCCTTTCTTTTGCACGTTTTTTTTGGCATTTTTATTTTCATAAATAAAAAACACATTTACTCAATTAAAAAATACAGTAATACAGAAATGAAAATCCTCCTGTACAATATCCTGTCAGAAATATTATTTAAAATATGAATATTTTATTTAAATTATTCAAGTTTTAAAGATTTATTTTTGGCAAAAGCCTTTATTACGATAGGACAGTGTAGAACTGACAGGAAGCAAAGCGGGAGAAGACAAATTATTTTTAAGTTTTACATTTACATTTTATTTTATACATTTAGAATATAAAATAATAATAAATGAATTACAAATTATATATATATATATATGTATATGTGTGTGTGTGTGTGTGTGTGTAAATGATTATTATATTTTTAAATATTATGTATATTTTATTTATTGATGTAATGCATTTAAAATAAAAAAATATTATGCAAATTAATTTAAAAATAAAACAAATGTATTTAAATTATTAAATATAATTTAAGTTATTTAATATAATTATTATAATAGTACAATATTTAGAATAATATTAGAATAATATAATTGAATAAATGTTGAGTATAATTTAAAATTAAAAATGTGGATTGTATAATGATGTTTGTGTTTTACTGAAGGTTTCTGGATGTTCTGGCCGCTCGTAAGGACCCTGCTGGTCTTTCTGGAGAAGTTCTTATAGACGGAGCTCCACAACCTCCAAACTTCAAATGTCTGTCTGGATACGTAGTGCAGGTATAAACCACACAAAATGTACTAGATTTCCTTACTTCTGTTTTTGTAGTAAGGTAGCAGCACTTTCTCCTCAACGACATGTGATGTGAGGAATCACTCAGGTCTGGAGCACAAATGCTGAACTTACACATTAGACGTCACATTTGACTCTAAAAACTTCAGCAGTTAAAACAGAAAGATAAACTCGTTATTCTGTCAAATACATATTACGACTAAGGGAATTGTGGGATTGCTGACTAAGATTAGAAGAGCTGGACTGTATGTTTTCTGTTTTTTGCAGGATGACGTGGTCATGGGGACGCTGACCGTTCGTGAGAATCTGCGTTTCTCAGCGGCTTTACGACTCCCGAAGTCGATCCGTCAGCGAGAAAAAGATGAGAAGATTGAGAGACTCATTCAGGAGCTGGGACTGAGCAAAGTGGCAGATTCACGGGTAACAAACCAAACACACCTTCATCTGACTGACTACATGCGCAATCAACTCCAGCTAACAACAATCCACTGGTGTTTGTTTATGAAATGATTAGTAATAATTATACCCAAAAAATGTTGTTGAGCTACAGCAGTGAAAGGGTTACTCTAGAACAGCAAGAGTGTGAAAAATTATTTATTTGTCATTCTAACTGATGGAAAGTGAGAAGAAAAAGTATTAGGCTTAAAAGATGACTTCATCTATTGGACAACCTTAGTATTACAGCCTTCTTCTGTCAGTTGAAATGTCTGATGTTTTTAATTTGCTGTCAGCTTCCTGATCATATGAAATTAATTAAACTAAGCACGTTTCCTCAAAATGACTTGTTCTCCATATGTAACACATTTTGAGCTGTTTGAACAATGCATTTTAAAGAAAATTACCATTTCCTTTTTTTACCATTATTTTAATAAACTGCCATGGCAACATCATTCAAGAAATCCAAAAAACGTTCACAATTTAGCATCTTCATTATTTTGGCATCATGTTGACAATGTTTGGTGTGAATTGCATGATTCTCCTAGGAGGAATATGCAATAATGCACAACCTGAATTAAAAAAAAAAAAAAATCCACAAACCAAATTAGCTGACTTCCTGTTGGTCGCAGCTAATGACTGTAAAGTAGAACATTTTCTGGCTTGATGAGAACAACAGGTCAAAAGGTGGCGCTATAGAGCGCCTGCTCAATGTCCATTTCTAAGTTTTTCCAGTGTCTAACTATCATTAATACTGATGTGTGTCGAGTTTCATGGCAACAGTATTTAAGATATCAAGAATCCCTTCACAGTAGGGCTGGGCGATAAAACGATAACGTTAATCATCGCAATATTATTCTCCTTGATAAAGCGAAAACGAGTTTGATAAATATTCAATATATAATGTTTATGTAGCAAAAGCAGAACGAAACAACGCTACTCAGACAGTTTATCTGCTCGGCTCAAAGTTCAAACGGCAGCGCAGCGGTTGCAAGCTCACTAGAGCAGATGCGTTTACTCGCTGATGAGTCTCAGTCATGCGAGCACTAAACAGCGCTGTGAGATCCAGTGCGAAGCACTTGAATTCAGAGAACACAAATGACTCGTTGATTTAAACTAGTTTAAAGCCAGCTGAAACAGCGCTGACAAACAGGAGAAACACTGCACAATGATACAGTCAATTTACAAATCGCCATCATATTCATATCAAATTGTGTTATTAATGTAGACATGTATTAAAGGAAAAATGGAATATAATTACAATATTTTTTTGTGATTAATCTATAGCGTTTGTGCATTTATACTAAATGTATTTAGACTTCTGTTTTCATACAGATACCCAGAAACAATGTAGTTACATTTTTATCATGGTATTGAGGTGCTATATGTGTGGTTTTATCTGTGGTTTCATGATCTAAATGTATGCTACTATGGAAGACCAAACTGTGCTGAAGATACGAGTCATCAAAGTCATGATTTGAAACAATATCACTCATTAGAACATGCAGAAACTAAGACATTAATTTTTCTGTCAAGATATTTATTTTGTTAAGGAAAAATGACTGGAAAAGTGTATTTAATAATTTAAAAACGTGAAGTGTTTGTCATGTTCTGATCATATAGAGATGTTTAAAACCACAGTTAACGGTCTGGTTTCTACAACTTTCACCACAGAGCAAATATCTGCCTTTAAACTTGAAAGGTATAAAGATTCTAAATTTATCATGATAATTATTAATATCGACTAATATGAAAAATTGTATTGTGCTGTGATTTTTATCTGCTGTGTCTTGACATTATTCTGGTGAAGTTTGAAGCAAATCGAGTAAAAATAAGATGATATCAAAGCATTTTGAAAATGCAAATCAGACAATGCATGCTGACGTTATAACACACTTCTTGTTTCCCCTTTTCACCATAAATTCATAACCTCACCACGGCCAAAGCATTCGAGATATCAAAAATCCATTTGCAATTTAGTATCCTCAGTGTCGTGAGATCATGTTGACCAAGTTTGGTGATGATCGGATTAAAACTCTAGGACGAGTACATCAAATTGGCCAACTTTCTGTTGGGCGGAGCATTGACTGTCAGCACGAAAGTCGTTTGGCTGATGAAGTTTATAGGTGAATGAATTTTGGTGACTTTAGGTGAAACAGTGCGTGCTACAGAGCCCCTATAAAAGGGTGTAATCTGCGTTTGATGAATTTGATCTGTGTGATCTACTAATGGGAATCATGATGAATTTGACACAGTCAGTATTGTAGTTCATTATTGGGTTTAGAGGGCGGGACTTGAATTGACGGCTGCTCTGATTGGCTGGCTTTACAGGTGGGCACACAGATGATTCGTGGTGTTTCAGGCGGAGAGAGGAAGAGGACGAATATCGGCATGGAGCTGATTATTGATCCACCGGTGCTTTTCCTGGACGAACCAACCACCGGCCTGGACGCCAGTACGGCCAACTCTGTCCTCATGCTGCTCAAGAGGTGTGTTTATACAAAACCGGTCATATTCCACACCTAAACCTCAAGAAAGACATGTTCATTTGAAATTACTTAAAGGTGTGTGATAGTTTAAAAATATATAAAAATATTATTATTATTGAAAATATTTTTTAATAAACATATATATTACAGAATTGATTAAATTATTCACACGTTTTTTTTTTTTTTTTTTTTACAGCCTTTAAGTTGCTGTGAAATTTAATGAAAATATCACAATAGAGAAAAATGTCTGAATGTAAAACAACTATAATTTAAAAACAGATAATTATATATTATGTACATTTTTTAATTATATGCGCAGCCCTAACTTATACTTTATTATGATTTACATTTTTTTCAGCAACATTTATTGTTACAAAATTATATGATAGTTAGTAATGTGCCGCTGCTCCTCACAATTTTCTTTGTGATTTGATAAATATACTAATAAATATATATTATTTTGTTGAATTTTTGTGCCAAATAATGAAAATATCACAGTTGGGAAAACTACATTTTATTTATATTTTATATAAAGTTTATTCATAAATGTAAAATATAATATGTATAATATATATCATATTTTATCATATGTATTATTTCTAATATATATATATTATTTAAGTAATGAAAATATCCTAAAAAAAATATATATAGTATATTGTAATAAACTGCTCTGAGACAAGAAGGATGAGGATGCACACGCAATATTTATTGAAAGGGTAATCCACAATAAATGTCCAAAAGCAGACAAAGGTTATACATAAAAAGCAAACCAAACTGTAGCAAACTAAGAAATCCAAAGATAAATTATTATTATATACAATACTTGTTATTTAATATCTGTATTATTTTGTTCAATAATGAAAATATCTCATTGGGGCAAATCCTAAAAAAAGTATATATATATATACATGTATTTATATAAAAATGTATTTATATAAATTATTCATTCATTTGATTTCTAAATTTGACAATAACTTTATATAAATGTGTTGTTAAATTTACAATTTTTATTTTATAAACAAATTTACTATTTTTTTCATTTTTATTTTTTTAAATATTTTTTTATTTTATAAATAAAATAAATACATGTATATTATAAATAATGAAAAAAAGCTTTTGGGATAAAATATGACACTGACATTGTTGTGAGATTTACCTACAGCACTGCACCATTCTGTGGTTTAACCGTCTTGTGTGTTTAACCTGTGTGTTTGTTCAGAATGGCGAACAGCGGTCGCACCATCATCCTGTCGATCCATCAGCCGCGGTACTCCATCTACCGGCTGTTCGACAGCCTCACGCTGCTGGTGGGAGGAAGAATGGTGTATCACGGCCCGGCTCAAGACTCCCTGGACTACTTCAGCCATATTGGTATGAAAACACACACACACACACACATGCAAAAAGACCCTCATGTCCTGATATTGATATATGTATGTGTGTGTGTGTGTGTATGCCAGGATACATCTGTGAACCTCATAACAACCCTGCTGATTTCTTCCTGGATGTCATCAATGGAGAATCCACCGCCGTCACTCTCAACAAGTTAAACAACAGTGAGGGTACAGGGTTTCCTTTCTATATGATTGTTTTCTCAATATAAAGGCCAATTTGCAGCTATCTTTGGTCAACAACTGCCTGATTTTTTTTTTTTTTTATTATAATTAAATTAATTAAATAATGTTCATTTTAAAATGTATTTTATTTTTATTATTATTTTGTTGTAATTATTTTTGAGTGGTTTTGTATTTTTTAATAAATTATTCTCATCATTATTTTTTATTATATGTAAGATAATCTGTAATTTTATATTTTATCATTATTTTTATTATTATTTTTTATTAGCATTATGTTTATGTTACAGTGGTAGGTTTATATCCGTACAAATGAAATATGTATCGATTATTTCATGGGCATAAGTCATGGTAATCGTGACTAAATATAGTCTTGACATTTTTAAAATAATACATTTTTAGTTTTAGGGGTTTTTTGTTTTAGTTTTCATTTTAGTTAACATCTATGACTGAAACCAATAGTTAGAACTTATTTCAGCTTTAAAATGAGTTTTAAACAGTTTTAGAAGTTATCATCTAACATTCAGAATTTAGTTTAGCTTTAAAGGGGTCATATGACGTCGCTAAAAAGAACATTATTTTGTGTATTTGGTGTAATGCAATGTGTTTATGCGGTTTAAGGTTAAAAAAAAAATTAACACGGAAATGTTACGCCCCTTACCGTATTGTGATGCCGTGTACCGGCACGACAACACAAAAACAATAAAACCGAGGCATTTGTTGCATCCAGTGGGGACATAATTACTGATTATAATGACTTATACTGTCTTTTAAACTTTACCATGTCTGCATTTGTGATCGAAGAAACGACAAACAACAAGCGCTACTCTACACTGCTCAAAACTCGCGTTTGAATCGTCAGTGGCAAATTCTTTAAATATGAAAACGTACTTACAGGCTGTGAGTCAGAAGCGCCAGACTGTCCTTGCAAAGATGGAATTGCCCCACTTTATAGAAACAGTCTTCGAGCAGCTGGCAGCTACTCCCAGGTTCAGGAAATAGTCCTCCGTTAAATTGCGCTGCACACACTCTAATATTTGGGTTGAACTGTTCCGGAAAAGTGTTGTAAATACAACTTAACCACTGATTTCTAGTTGTGTCCTCTTGTGCTTTCACAACGAAACACACAGCATCTCCAGGACATGGCGCCGGCGGCAGCAACAACACGACAGCGAGAAATTGAAATCACATCATATGACCCCTTTAATAGGAATGTTTAATAGTTTTAGATCATTTTAGTTAATGATATCCTCACTGACTGAGATGAGTATATTAGTGGTTTGTGTTTGTGTGACTGATTATAAATGTGTTTATGTGTGTTAGAACTGGACCTGGAGCAGCTGAGTTCGTCTCTGAAGGGCATCGAGGACCGTTTGGTGGAGGAATACAAGAACAGCATCAGCTACAAACAGACTAAAAGCAACCTGGAGAAAATCGTTCAGGGACAGGACTACAGCACACGACCCAAATCCAGAACCATCACCTACAGCACGTCCTTCTGCCACCAGTTCCACTGGGTCCTCAAGAGAACCTTCAGGAACCTCATGCTGAACCCACAGACCTCGTTCGCTCAGGTCAGTGCAACCGTCTGCATCAGACATTCACAAATGTTTCTATCAGTCTTTGAGCCGAAATGTTTTACTGAAGTCCCAAGAGATTTTGAGGTAATATTTTAATAATTTAAGTTAACAACACACAACGTAATGTTATTTTAGTATCATTGAGATACTAGTAGTTTTTATAATTATTTTGAAATAGTTTTTATTTTTGTCATTTTAGAATTTTTTTATTAATTTTGTGTCGCGTCATGTTTAGGGGTGTGGAAATGTCCCCACAATAACAGGCCGGTGTGTAAAACTCTTGGACGAGTCTATGCTGTGAACTTGACATTTTCACATACCCAGCATGACAGCTTTCTTCTTCCATGATGGGTTTTGGAGCAATGGCATCTTTGTTTCCAGGTGGAGCATCAAAGAATACAACACATACGTCTCTCGGAAATACTGTAGAATTCAACCAATCAGATGATGACTTCGAGATTCCTGAAGTGTTTCCAAGTTTGTGTGCCATATGCATTATACATTTAGCCAGTGGTCTGTGGGCTTGGTGTGTCGTCACAGGGACATTCTTCCTCACCATCTTTGGTCTCTTGGCCTTAGGCTGAATGCCCCTTGGGGGTCCAGCTTGATTCTGTCTCAGTGCAGGCCCGTTTGTTTCCCGCTCAAGTCTCTGGTGTCAGAACATGTTTGGCCAGCTTCAACCTAGGCCATCATTACATGTTGCAGGCTCCTAGGTCTCATGGCAGCGCCTTCTCCTGAACTGTAACTAGGGCTGTTTCATATGAAGCCATATCTGTGGTGGATGAAGCTCAAAGGAATTCGCTCCTCATGGCCGGCCCTCCACCTATTGAAAAAGTCACGCAGTTGATCTTGCGGCCTCTTGATATAACGGGACCCTCGCTTTCTGTTGCAGGGTGTCAGGATGGGCGTGGTTTGCCACCGCCAAATGATCCCAGGTATTGGATCAGTACTCGGTATCGGACGATACCCTGAGCCTAGGTATTGGAATCGGTATCGGAAAGGGAGAAAGGGTATCGGAACATCTTACATTCTTACACAGAATAATTAAGACATGCAATATTTCATAGTATTCTAAGCAGTGATAAAGGCTGTCGATTAGCATTGCATTATTATATACTTTATTATAATAAAAAATTTTATAAGACGAACCCAGATAAACCATATATTGTTGTAGTCCTGTGTTTATTAGTCACGTCGAATCAATGAAAGCAGTTAAATCTTCAGTTTATTCAGCTGCAGCAATAGGCATTTCCTGGATTTCTTCTGCGGGGCGTATTTGGAGTTTTTGTGCAAGAGCGCCCTCTGGCCTTCGGATGGAGATTTACTACTGATCACAGAATCGTGCTTCACTAAAAGATATGCATGACAATCGCAGCTAATGCCTAATTGCGATTTATTGCCTTTGCCTCATTCCCTATTCAGAGAACATGAGTTACGCAAGTAACCCGAGACATTTTAGTAATTTTGTTGTTTTTCGTCATGTATTTTATTTTTGTTCTGTTATTTAAATATGTCTATATTTATTTATATTTAATTTTTAGTTGTAGTTATTATTGTTCATCAAGTTAAACAAAATGAAAATTAGATGTTTCCTTGGCAACTATCTGAAATAAAATAAGATCATTTTTAAAATATTTTATTTCAAGTAACAGTTTTTGTTTTAGTGAAATATAATAACTCGTGTAGATAAATATATTGTTCTATTTTGATTGTTTTAGTTTCAAATTATTTATGTTAATCTTACATAATCATTTTATTAATTATCAGATTTTCATCAACTCTGGTCATAGATTGATATGAATTCTGTTCAATTCAATGAATATTCACAATATATTTGAGATGAATTTGCTGGTATAAATATTGAAATAATTTAATGCACTTTTATTTTTGTCATTAAATGTAAAAGCGAAATATATTTGTGAAAAGAATATACAGATTTATATATAATTAAATGTTAAAAGAAAGATGAAGTTTTACATGGAAGCTGACATTTCTATATTAATCTGAGTCTTGTTTCTCCAGATCGGGGTGATGATTTTATTGGCTCTGGTTGTTGGGGCCATATTTTTTGGAGTGGAGGAGAATTTGAGCGGCATTCAGAACAGGTATGGAAACATGTTCATCCAGTTCAGTCAGTATTTCTGTGAGATAAATCATTTCTGCTTGAATTAGAAGTTATTCAGTGATCAGGTCTGATGAACAGAAGCTGCGTCTCTGCAGCCCTGGTGTTTTCAAATAAGTTGGTTCCAGTGGTTGTCCATTAACAGTAGTGTGTGTGTGTGTGTGTGTGTTTCAGGATGGGCGCGCTCTTCTTCATCACCACCAATCAGTGCTTCAGCTCCGTTTCCTCAGCTGAACTCTTCATCACTGAGAGGAAACTGTTTGTGTGAGTAAATACACACACACACACACACACACACACACATGGTTTCATTAATGGTTCTTAATGAGCACAATGAAATATATTGTTTATTGTAGATTTATAATTGCTAAATGTTAAAAGTCTTGTGATTTACATCTCAAACACTGTAGTTTGTAATCTTCCTTTAAGGGATAAAATAAACATAAGCAAATAAATAAATGTAGAGTGTAAAGAGTGTAGAGTAAATAAAGCTGTGTTTACACTGGCACAAAAAAATCAGTTTTGTTGCTCACATCTGACACAGATTGAAATTTGTTTCCACTTTCTTAGTATACAGCTTGCTTTTTAACTTTCTAAGTCCTGTTAATTTTAGTTTTTTTGCACATCATGCTAACAACCATTTATTATACAATGGATATGAGAAAATATTTGAAGAGTTCAGATCCAAAAGCCTCAAAGTGCCATCTGAAATTTTTATAAAATCTTCTAAAATAAGCATTTTTATCAGGCAAATATATTTTTTGGTTTGTTTGTTTTTTATAAAGACAGATTATTTCTGTAAAAAAAAGAAAAGAAAAGTGAAGTGTAAACATTTTGGGAAATTCATTGTTTTGAAAAAAGAGCAAATAATTTTTTTTTTTTTAATGAAATATATATTTTCCAAAAGATGTTTTACTCTAAAACTGTGAGAAAATTAAAGCTACAAATCTAAACAAGTTGTTCTCCAAATTTGAGTACAAGTGTGATTTTTCCAGGACCATTTTTGAATCGTGTTCATGACTTTTTTGTTCACGTAGCAAGTGCCAAAACCTTTACTACATTTTGTACTATTCCGATAATGTAAAACATTCTAAAAAAACAAAACATAAAATTTATGATTTTTAGAGATTATTTTCAATAATTTAAATTCTTCTCAAGTTTTGTGTTAACAAGCATTTTTTTGGGGATGCAAAATATATATATATTTTTTTTTCTAAAGTAGGAAATTAAGAAGAAAATACCAGCTAAGAATAAGTTTATCCTTAAGAATCTGGCCCGCGATGTTTTCTGTGCAGTTACAATGTTGATTGATTGTAATTTGTTTATTTGATTGATTGATTGATGAAGATGTTATGGTGGGTGTGTCCTCAGGCACGAGTACATCAGCGGATACTACAGAGTCTCGGTGTACTTCCTGTCCAAGATCCTGTCTGACGTCCTGTTCCTGCGCACAATCCCGGCCATCATCTTCAGCTGCGTGGTGTACTGGATGATCGGTCAGACACTCACCCTCATCATCATCACATCAATCATGTTCTTCTGATATGGAACAGTCTGATGTTTGATGTTTCCTGTGCAGGACTGAAGTCAACCGCCGAAACGTTCTTCATCTTCATGTTCTCCATCATTCTGGTGTCGTACACAGCCACGTCCATGACTCTGGCCATCTCTGCTGATCAGACGGTGGTGGCCATCGCTAACATCTTAATGACCATCAGCTTTGTCTTTATGATGGTAAAGAAACACTCACACACACACACACACACACACACAAACACAAACACATGTAGTGTCTAGATGTTTGTAATTAGATGTTTGAGCTGATCCAGTTCATAAAATGCATGTCATGTTGATATTTATGTTTAGTCTTTTGTGTAATATTTATTCCTGTGTGTGCATGTGTTCAGATCTTCTCAGGGCTGCTGGTGAATCTGCCCAGTGTGGCTGACTGGTTGAACTGGTTGAAGTATTTCAGTATTCCTCGTTACGGTCTCGCTGTGAGTTTGAATGTTTTGCTGTAGCAAGTTTTTTTTTAGGAACTGTTCATGTTTAGTGTTTATGGTTTTAGTGAAGTATAATAACCTTGATACTTAATCAAAATTAAGCATGCTGTGTGTTATTAAATGCAGAACAGAAAACAATGTTTATTTGTGGATGATGATGAACGTTCTTTCAGGCTTTGGAAATCAATGAGTTCACCGGCCTGAATTTCTGTGACATGAGGAACATTAGCAGCACTTTAGTAGAAGTGTGAGTATGAAACTGCATGAGACTAGTTAACAATTAGTTAACTGAAAGTAAAACCATCAAAAACATGTTTTACTTTAAATGAAAGAAATGTTAATGAAATAATATGCGTTACTTGAAATAAATGAAATGGTAACACTTTACAATAAGTTAACATTTGTTAAAGGGATAGTTCACGCTAAACTGAAAATTAGTCCATGATTTACTCACCTGCCGCTCCAGTCACAATGACTGCTTAAATGCTGCTTCACAGATACAGCTCATCCATCAAATTCCCACAGCCAATAGGATCCTTCCATCAATTTAAGCTACAGCTGCTCAATTGCATTTTCATGTATCACTTATTTTAGTGCCAAAATGAGCTCATTCAACAAGATATTTCAGTGTAGAAAACCAGCAAGCAATGATGCAAAACTACTGTAATGTTCTCATCATTTCTCATTGCAGCTGCACCACAGGCGAGGACTTTCTGAGCGAACAGGGCATCGATTACTCAACCTGGGGTTTGTGGCAGAATCATTTAGCTCTGGGAATCATGACCCTCATCTTCCTCATCATCGCCTACCTCAAGCTGCGCTTCATCAAGAAATTCACCTAAACACAAGCTCGTCTTCTTCATATACTTTTGCAGCATCCACCAAATCCCATTTCCCTCTCAAACAGTCGTGATGCAGAAGGAAATCATAAACATATATCCAGTCATGCTGCAGACAGAAATTAACGTGAAGAATTGACTGTGCTCAAGGTTATCGTTCTCAAATAATTTGCACACCAAATATTTGTAGCAAAATTAATGTTTTTGTTTGTTTTTTTGCTCAGTAGAAGTACAGTTAATAAAATATGGCAATATGGAGTCTGTTACGGATATGTTCAGTTAGTTTCTGTTTAATGGACTTTTAGTTTTTCATCATTTCCTGTATTCCCTTGTTTGGTTTTCCCGTTTGTCATTGGTTGTCATAGTTACTGATATGATTAGTTGTTTAGTTCAGCTGTGTCTCGTTAATTTACCTTGTTTGTATCAGTATTTAAGTTCTTCCTTCTGTGTTCTTTGTCTGGTCTCGTTCATGTTAGTTTTGGTTTACGCCTCCTGTCCTGTTTACCAGTGGATTAAAGACTTTGTGGTAAGGACTAAATCTGTGCTCTGCCTGTCTGTTTACAACACATCATAGTCACTCCAGTTTGACACCTTTTAGTTGTTTTTGTTTGCTGTATGTTCTTGTTGGCGGTTTTCACAGTGATGCCATGGAAGAACCATTCTGGCAGCAGAAACTCTGAAGCGGCCGACAGCAACGTCTTTATTCTCGGTATTTACAAACATCAACAACCGGTGAATGGAGGATCGATGCCGTGATCGGAGCTGTTTTTGTTGTGTGTCGTGGGTTTCGTAATGGAATGTAAAACACAATTTACGTGAATAAAAGAGCACAAAAATCTAATTTAATCTCCTACGACAACTTGCAGTGTTACAAGTAATCGAGGCTGAGAAAAGAACATAATTCTGCAGACAACAGGTAAATGCCGGGTAGCCAGTGTATTGTATGCGTTTGGCCAAAAATAAATGATCGATTGATTCAGTGTGGAAGAACTTGACTGGTCTGCAGAAAGCCAAGTCCTAATCCAAGATGAACACCTCTGGTGTGACTTTAAATGCAGGTCTTGAGCCAAAAACTCTTTACCAAACACCAATGACTTGTACATACACTATATGGACAAACGTATTGGGACAGCCCCTTCTTTAGAACAGAAAAAGGCACTTCCAAAACTGGAAACATAATTCATGTATTTAAAAATCGTATTTCCATCTCTGTTGCAACAGTTTTGAAAGCGTCTGCCCATATGTACAAGTCATTGGTGTTTGGTGATGAGTTTTTGGCTGAAGGCCTGCATTTAAAGTCACACCAGAGGTGTTCAGCTTGGATTAGGACTTGCTTTCTGCAGACCAGTCAAGCTCTTCCACACTGACTCAATCAATCATTTCTATACACAGAGACACTGTCATGTTAGAATAGAAAAGGGTCCTGTCCAAACTGTTGCTTTAAAATTAGAAGCGCACAATTCCCTAGAATATCATTATATGCTTAAACATTAAGATTTGTACTCATGGAAATTACTAAAGTAGACAAACCTGTTCATTAGAAGGGGGTGACCCAAATAGTGTATATATAAATAAAATCAGTATGTAAAATGTCTGCGTTCCCTGGCTGGCACAGAGCCAGAGACACACATGTTTTTAAAGCACTGCGCATTATAACCAATCCCATACGATTCTGTTGAGCTTATGAATGCAAGGACCAATCAGAAGCGTTCAGATGAGTCATCGCTGAAACGCTGTTTCGTCACCGCGCGCGCTGGCTGACTGAATTCTCTGGCGAATTCTCTCATCATAAACAACAAAGTGAAGATGTACAAATGTAAGTAAGATATTAATTTCACAGTGTAAACAGCTTTAGAGATTATTATGGCAGTTTTTGAGAGTGCTTGAACTCGCCGGACTGAAGTGAAAATGTTCTTTGATAATGCAAACGTTCTTTGCTCTCTTTTTGTACAATGAAAGTGTTATGGGCTAATTAGTAACTTACAATGTTTTTATTAAATCCACATAAAATACAACCTCAGTCGTATTAAAAATATTTTATGGTATGACACTGGTACTTAAGTAAAAAGACGGATTTTTATGCAAAGTTAATAGATTACACAGGCTACATTGCCCATCGCCCATTACAGATCAACTAACATAATCTATAAAGGTGCAAAATGCATTTACTTACACATATTTGTGAATTGAGATATATATTTTGGGAATATTTCGAAGAACCTTACATTCTGGCTCATGCAATTTTGCTGAAATTGTCCACATACTGTACACCATTCTGCAGATACACTGTAGGAACAGACTACAGTTTTTTTGAAGAAACAACAGAAGAGTCCGCAAACTGAGAAGCCAATGAAATGACATCTATAACAGTCACTGGTGGTTCTCCTTATACTCAACTCTTCCAAAGTATCTTTGAAGGGGTACTGAACACTTTGAAAGAGGGGAACATGAATGTGAAGAAAATCTGTTTTACTGGCTGGATATCATCACATTCCTTTTGGAAAATTACATGGCCATCAGCGGGTACTCTAAGGGAACCTTAAAATGTATTTTGTCAATATTGAAAAAGCATCACCCCAGATCACTAGAATTCATTTGTGCCATGTTTACATCTTTAGAGGGACAATACAGGGAGTACATCTTGAGTTACAATCTTCCCAAGATCTACCTATCCGACCAAAGAAGCCATCTGGAGATGCATCGTTTGCTGAAGAAAGGTGGGCTAAAAGATCAGCTAACCATGTTTTTTAAATGTCCCACATTATATGCCCATACCAAAAACAAAAGATGGACCTGAACATAGTCTAGAAGATACTGTTAAAAAGGTAAGTTCAGAGTTGTGAAAATGCATATTTTGAGTTTGTTTCAATGTTTATTGTGAATTTAATTTGTATTTTCTTTTTTCTTTTTTTTTACAAGCACCGACATTGTAACAGCATGGAAGTTGCGAAATCACAATTCCACCAAAAACAATACCATCAAAAGTTTAGAGACACAGACAGAGATGTGTTATAGAAATTATTCCAGAAGATGTAAGTTATATGTTGTGAAAACATAAAAAAAAAACATTGTGGTAACAATATTACACACAATATTTTTGAGTAGTTTTTAAGGCTTACATTTTTTTTTTTTTTTTTAAAGGAATCTACCTGAATAAATCATGTATAATCTCCTAATTTATTTAATCTATGACACAATGAATTTAATATTATTAGTGAAATGTGCTGATTTATTTTAAGTTGATTCTCAAAAGTCTGTGATTTTGGATATGGCCTGTTTGTATTTGACTTTGAGTTATTTTGTACTAAAATACTTAAAATAGGTAGTTATCTTTCCTTAATTTTTTCAGTAATAAATTCCTCAATTCAAGCCTCAAAACTGCTTAAGTTTTTTTTTTAAATAAGGAAGACACATCTCACATTTTATTTGTGTCAAGTTCTCAATATTTTATATACAACCCTAAACCAAAATTTCTTTAATAGAATATACACATTTTTTAATTATCACCTTAATTTTTTTAATGAAAATTACAAGTTTTTTTTTTTTTTTTTACAGTGTATTAGTTCAAATTGGCAACTAATCTGTGCATGTTTCAGTGTCTATAGAAACATTTTTACAGGCAGCGACAGTGCAACAACGTGACTTTGGCAAAATCAGAATTACACATAAATGACATCAGCAAAGTGCAGTGACGCAGCCAAAGATGTAGGCCCTAACTAAACTAAGCAGAATGTAAACGTGACAGTTCTCAATGTGATGCTTGTCGTTTTACTTTTTTCAGCTCTGGCCAAATCTAGTTTTTACCTAATGAAGCCGCAGGACTGGATGAAGGTGCATCTTCTGCAACGAAACCAGCGAATGCTAAGTTGCTGTCCATGGTCCTGAAATGAGTGTTGGCAAAAATTGCCAACCACTAATAAGTTACTAAATAATTTGCTAAACAAATAAATAACTTACTAAATAACCATAAAGTTCCATAAGACTTGAGTGACAAGAATGTGGTCATTGTAAGAGACCTGAACTCCTAAAAGATTTAACTTACTCAATTATGTGCAAACAGGGACATTATCTTACAATCTTACAATATTGAAAATTGCCCAAGAAAACAGGACATCATAAATCAGATTCCTAGCGCCATGAGTCTGGAGAAAGCCTTACCAACAAGCCTCTTTCACAGAACAGCTCGCAACATTAAGACAAAAGAATACTTATTGATAAGTCCAACGCAGGAAGGAGATTGTCAAATTTGGGGTAAATAATCAAGAATAATGGTCAAAGAGATGGCCATCACATGTGTTCCACAACAGAAATCACGAGCTTCTTTAGATTGACTTTTCCCCCACACATAGAAGACAAAGAACCAGACTGAAATTCCTCTGTCCAAAGAACATGTCTTTTGGTCTCCACAGAACTACACAGAGACTTTCTTTTTCATATGCATATAAAATCATCCTAAAAAGACATTTCTAGGCATAACACTATATTATGTATGTAACCCACACATTAGACTATCATGTTTTAAGCACATATTATGTATGTCTTTTTAATAACTACTGAACGATTTTAAGGGTTATTCGTGTTTGGTATGTATGAGTTTGACAATTATAGCTTGAAACATTTCTTCCAATTGATTCTTTGTCAAATGTATCATATTCTGGTTATAGAAATCACATCCAAAAGTATACTTTGCAAGTGTGTAAAATTCGGACCATGTGACTGATAACATGCTGATTTATGATGGAAGGAAAAACCCTAGCTAAGAAAATAGCCTATCTAATTGGTCAAGACACTAGATGGGATGTGTCCAGAAGCCGAGTTTAAAAACTCAGGACACCATCAAATCTTCCCTTCTCGCCCTTCTCTCTCTCTTCTCGCCACCGCGTTTTGATGCTGTTTTAGCGCTCTTTGAGCGTGCTCTGGCCTACAGGCCAGTTGCTACTTAACACCACGATGAGAAGAAAAACCACCTAGTCTCGTTACATTCTTTCTTTCTTTTATTTTAGTTTATTTTCCGTTGCGAGTTTCGTGTTCTCAGTTTAAGTTTTGCCGTCACGCCTCGTCTCCGAGTTCAACTCGAGCCTGTAACCGCCTCAAAACTTCAACCAGACCAACTCCGCATCCTCAGCCAACGCCCAAGACATCCCTTCAACGACGACTGAACTTCCAGCCAATCACCAACTCGGGAAACCCCTTTTCCTGCAACAATGACGACAAAAGGGAATCCCTGTAACACAAAGGCAATGCAAGCAAGTACCTCCAGGTCTAACTGAACTGGCGCATTTAATATAAATTTTAGCCTCATTGAGAAACTCAATGCGAGGGTTAATTACGTGATTGATGGTTGTTCAGGTCTGTGCAATAGCCCATATTGCTGTAAACTTGGGATATCACATTTTCATTCTCTTAAACTCATCATTTCTCTCTTTCTGCAACGTGTGAATGTGTGACTGCTTGTGTTCATGTGTTAGATTAGTTTATGTCTTAGGTTTATATAAATAAAGTCGTATTTATATTTAAAGAGAAGTATCTTGTGTTTTGTGCTTACAAGTTAATGTCTTAATCTGCCGATCTTGTTACTGTGCTTATTAATAGTGTTTTCACTATATTTTGGATTTTAATATCCAGTGCAGAGTTGATGTTATACGGCTCGTTCAGTGAATCGCTGCCGACTCAGTGATCAGCCGTGAAACAGTGATTCTGTTCAAATTCCCTATAAAATCATAAATGATTCCCTTTGAGCTAAATTAAATTATATTTATGTATCAAACCCTACAGTGGGTTTATTTCTCACACTGTCCAAGAGGATGCAACAGGTTGTGGAGTGTCTGTCTTACAGGTATCCTTTAAATGAAAACATTAAACTTTCAAATCTGCAGTTAAAATGTATAAGATTGACAAATTGTATTTATTGCTAGTGCTACGCTAGCGCCTACCTTCAATTTACCATCAAAAGACATCACAGATCTGAACATCAGAAGCAGTTTTGTATGTGAACCAAAAGCATTTTTCCCTTAAATGTCATAAATGGAATTTAAAACAAATGTAAATGGAGAACACAAGTGCAGTATGTTACAAACAGATTCCCTAAAGCATCAAGCTACCAAAAAAAACATCAGATTATCAGATTTATTATGTGGTTTTCACCTAAACAGAAGCTTCAGTATTGTGTTATTCAGGACAATGTTTTTATTCTGGATAATTCAGGACAGGGACGTTTTATTTAGGACTGCTGGTACCTCTCTTTTCAAATCTGAGGTATTTGTTTCTCCTCACGGCAGTTCTTAAGCATCTCTGATTTGTATATGTTTTGGGGTCTGTCGACTACTTGCGGTGATCTTGAGCCCTGAAAGAGCCCAAATCCTGGATAAAGAGGTTGAGTGAACCTGGTCTGGACTTTGTGAAGGAGGATCATGGTATCTGAGACACTGTAGAAGGACAGCTGTCCTGCCCGGTGGTCCAGATACACCCCGATCCGATGGGACAGGGGTACACTGATCTCCGTCTCCTCGTTGTTGTGCACTAGTGCGTATCTGAACATGGAACAGCCCAGACTCCAGGAGTATCTCTTGTACCCAAACCCACTGTCGTCTCCTTGCCCAGTTCTGTTAATGTCTTTGTAGGACATGGCGAGGTCGATGCCGTACAGTCCGCTCCAGACCACCTCCCAGTAGCAGCGACCTGTCAGACCTTCCTTGCTCAGCACCTGGGCCCACCACTCAAAGCGGTCTGGATGTTCTGGGTATGATTGGGGCTCAATACTGCAAGCCACAGCCTGGTTCTGTTCTGTTAACCAAAGGTTCCTGTGGACCGTGTTTGGGTCCAGACTCAAGGGAACCAGAACTGATGGGAAATGAGAAACAAGGTGAAAATGCTAAACCCAAGTACAACCCGAATTCCAGAAATGTTAGGACGTAAAGACTTTCAAATCACATGAGCCAATATTTTATTCACAATAGAACATAGATAACATAACAAATGTTTAAACTGAGAAATTTGACAATTTTGTGCACAACATGCTCATTTCAAATTTGATGCTGGCTACAGGTCTCAAAATAGTTGGGACAGGGGCATGTTTATCATGGTGTAGCATCTCCTCTTCTTTTCAAAACAGTTTGAAGACGTCTGGGCATCGAGGTTATGAGTTTCTGGAGTTTTGGTGTTGGAATTTGGTCCCATTCTTGCCTGATATAAGTTTCCAGTTGCTGAAGAGTTTGTGGTCATCTTTGTCGTATTTTTCGCCAAATGTTCTCTATAGGTGAAAGATCTGGACTGCAGGCAGGCCAATTCAGCACCCGGACTCTTCTACTACGAAGCCATGCTGTTGTAATAGCTGCAGTATGTGGTTTTGCATTGTCCTGCTGAAGGCCTTCCCTGAAATAGACGTCATCTGGAGGGGAGCATATGTTGCTCTAAAACCTTTATATACCTTTCAGCATTCATAGTGCCTTCCAAAACATGCAAGCTGCCCATACCGTATGCACTTATGCACCCCCATACCATCAGAGATGCTGGCTTTTGAACTGAACGCTGATAACACGCTGGATAGTCTCCCTGCTCTTTAGCCCGGAGGACACGGTGTCCGTGATTTCCAACAAGAATACCAAATTTGGACTCGTCTGACCATAGAACACTTTTCCACTTTGAAACATCCATTTTAAATGAGCCTTGGCCCACAGGACAAGATGGCGCTTATGGACCATGTTCACATATGTCTTCCTTTTTGCATGATAGAGCTTTAGTTGGAATCTGCAGATGGCACGGCGGATTGTCTTTACCAACAGTGGTTTCTGGAAGTATTCTTGGGCCCATTTAGTAATGTCAATGACAGAATCATGCCGATGAGTGATGCAGTGTCGTCTGAGGGCCCGAAGACCACGGGCATCCAACAAAGGTCTTCGGCCTTGTCCCTTACACACAGAGATTTCTCCAGTTTCTCTGAATCTTTTGATGATGTTATGAATTGTAGATGATGAGATTTGCAAAACCTTTGCAATTTGATGTTGAGGAACGTTGTTTTAAAGTATTCCGCAATATTTTTATGCACTCTTTCACAGATTGGAGAGCCTCTGCCCATCTTTATTTCTGAGAGACTCTGCCTCTCTAAGACATCCCTTTTATAGCTAATCATGTTACAGACCTGATGTCAGTTAACTTAATTAGTTGCTAGATTTTCTCCCAGCTGAATCTTTTCAAAATGTCTTGCTTTTTCAGCCCTTTATTCCCCCCGTGCCAACTTTTTTGAGACCAGTAGCAGGCATCAAATTTGAAATGAGCTCATTTAGTGGATAAAAGTGTAAAATTTCTCAGTTTAAACATTTGCTATGTTCTCTATGTTCTATTGTGAATAAAATATTGGCTCATGTGATTTGAAAGTCTTTTAGTTTTCATTTAATTCAAATGAAAAAAAAACGTCCCAACATTTCAGGAATTCGGGTTGTAAAACCCGACTTTACCCCAAGACCAGTGTATGCAGACTTACTTCGATCTTCACAACTTGGTAAGTTGTCTTAGTATGTAAAACAGAATTTAATGTGAAAGAAGTATTCTCTGCTAAAAAAACAAACAAACAAAAAATAACAGTACTAAGGCTAAACATCTTTAGGGTTTGCTCTGCGATGGGATCAGATAAGCAACCCTCTGATAACAAACCCCAAGCTTTAAGACTTTAAGAAACCCTCATTAGTTGAAAGACTTTGATGATAGCTGCCATTTGTTGATCACAAATAATGCAAAACTATAATAATGCATTTATTCAAATAATATATTGGTCTGTTTTCAGCTCTGGTGGTGCTTTTACCTGGAGTTGCTCCAGCTAGGACTGCTTTCTATTTCAACTTTGAGAGCTCCCGTTCCAGATCTTCCAAATGTCCCTCAGTCCCGTCCAACTCTCTGGTCATCTAACTTTGGACCAGTGTAATCATCTCTGTGTGGCTTCTCTGTATATACCTAAGCAGTTCGGTGAAGATCCTGGGCCTCATTTATAAAGCGTGCGTATGCTCAGATTTGATCTTAGAGTGTGCGTACGCTTAAATCCACACCAACGCTCATATTTATAAAAACGGTCTTTGACGTGGAAAAGTGTTTAGCGTCACATCAGGGTCTGAGCAGACGTACACACTTTTTATTGTCGGAGTAATGCAGAATTTTTCAAATGTAAGCTGTTCTTGCAGGTCGCTGTTCTAAATTATGATGATTGGTGATATTTTATATGTTAATGATATTAATTAGGAGTCGTTTACAAGGCAGAGAGCTGAAACCATTCAATTGTGCGCAAGTTCAAGATAATTTGCAATTCATCGATTTCACATCTGAAATAGGCACGTACGCATTTCTGAGAAACGATCGTAAGATCAAATTTAGGACGGTTTCTGTGCAACATTTTATAAATGAGGCCCCCTGTCACCTTCTTCCTCCGTGGCTTGAGTCAGGTTCTGTTCAACTTTTTTTGTTCTTGTTCTCATTCTTATTTTGGGTGAAGTGTGTAACTTTTCTGGACCACTAATGGCACCAAATGTCCCTCTCCCATCTTCTATTGTTCATGGTTCAACTCGACTTTGGGAAGTCAACCAATGCTTATGCCTATTCATTTAGGATAGGAGAAAGTGTTCAGAAAATTATTTCAGGCACAAACTTACCCTGATGCAACATGATGCCTTTTGATTTTCCTTCAGCTCAGTCTCTCGATCCGAAACCATCTGCTTGGACTTTTCCAGCCGCCTCTGGGAATCAGTGGACAACGTCATTTAAGACAGTCTTTTACATTTAGCATTACTGTTGTACTACTGTGGAATAACAAGGACACCAGCTGCATTTTAAGGTGTCATAACCTGTTGTGCCTGGTAACTGTTCTGGCAACTTGAAATAGGTATGTCTTATTCTAATTGACTCTTAATGATTGTGTCTTTGTTCAACAAAGTTTACAAAGTCTTCTTTCGAGCAACATCCAGTATAGTTGTGGAAACGTAATGACAATCTCTCACCAAATTCCTGATTATGAATCAAACTGCAGCTGGCTGTTCTCCAAACATATTCACCCAACCAGTTAATTGACTAACTTTCAAAGATGTATTGCCAAAAAATAACAATTGTTCTGAAGAACCAGGTCCATAACAATAATCTCTCACCATAAACCTAACTGCAACTGGCTGCTTCCAAACAAATTGACCTAAAGAGTTTTAAAATGGCTTGATTTCTCTGCTCGTTCTGTAGCAGCCGAGACCATGTCATGTCCTCTGTGGTTGGTGTCCAGCATGCAGAGGCAGCAGATACACTGGCGGGTATCTGAGCACACGTGTGAGTCCTGTTCATCTTCCATTTGCATGGAGAACAAGGAGCTCGGTGTTAAAGGGACTCTACAAACAGTTTAGTTTCTTTCTTTTCCTCGTGCGTGTATGTGGGTGGGACTCTCTTGTGTGTGTGGCCACAGATAGAGAGAGACAGAACTGAAGCTTGCTCTTACGTGTAACCTAAACACAGAGAGACAGACGGTTGTTTGCCAAGATACTGTTGCTTTTTGTTTAGCAAAATTATACCAAACTAACCAACAAGTAAAATGAATTCAAATATTCTAAATGCACAGGAGAGACAATGTACCATCATGTCTCTTTTCCTTTGAAAGGACCATTATTGTGTATTTGCATACGAAACAAAAGTGAGACATACATCTTAAATTGTTGTTTTTCGTTGGTGTTTTGTTTTTTCTCTGTCATTGCATTCTCTTGCATTAAGTGTGTTAGGTTTATAGGTAACACTTTACAATACGGTGGACAACAAAACAGTAGGAAGAGCTTTCAAATACCTTTAATAATTTATATGAGTCTACCTTTAATTATAAAGCTAAAGATATGAACTAAAAGATTGTCCTGAACTTATAGTTTTGGTCCCAAATTCAATCATGCCTAAAGAATTCCCTGTCTGAAAATAAGCCTTTTAGTTGAGAAAACTTTAGAGACAATATTGTTATGAATCATGTATTTGTTATATTTTATCAAATGAGATCCAAATGATAATAATTTGATTTTAAGACTATATAACTGATAATAAAATGCCCAGTTTTCTACATGAAGTCCTACTTGTATTTTTAAGATATTGTAATATATTTGTCATGAAAGGACATTAATATAATATAAAGTGATATCAGCTCCCTAAAGCTGCTTATATGCTTATATATAAACATCGAAAAGCTGATTTGCATAGGCTTTATCATTCTGGTCATCGTAACACTTGTGACCCGCCTTGAGTTTTTTTTTTAAATGAAACCTCTTTCACATAAATGCACACACATTCTCTCTCTCTCTGAACACTCGTGCCTCACATAATACCTGCGGATCGACTTTGCTTCAGGTTAGTGTAAACACGGTTTCTGTGAATAATCGTTGACTGATCAATATTTACCCATTGTTGTGATAAAAAAAGATTGTTTTTCCTTTTTCACTGCGAAATATTGGAAGGGTTTGGAGTTTTTGGAGTGATACTGCCCAGATAGCACACAATTGCGTCTACAAGATGTTTCTTAAAGATCGCTTGCATCTGCTGTGTACAAAGATCTGATAGATGTCTGTAAGATGTCAGTTTTACATACATTCTAAATCATAAACATCTTAAAGACATCTAATAAACGTCTATTTGACATCTGATTGGAAATGTCATATAGATGTATTGCAGATGAGCAAACACTCTAAAAAAATAGTCTTGCAGACGTCAAATAAATGTCTCTGTGATGTATGTGTGCTATATTTCAACAAAGTTTTACGAAGTTGTTTAAAAATAATGTAAACTGTTAGTTCATCATAATAAGGAAATCTAGAGTTGAACAGGTACATTGAGATACTTAAAACAGACTGACATATGTTTTATTACGTCAAAACCTCCAGAAAAACTTGATATTAGAGGCAGATATGTGTCCTGATGTAATGATTTGCTCATGTCATCTGACAGATAAACCATCAGCTGTTCCTAAGGGTTTCCAGGTGTGATGGCAGACACAGACGTTCTGATAGAAGAAGATTTGGACAACAATGAGTCCGGGACACCGGTGTCCACCAGAATGTCCTTCTCGTCGCCCAGACGAGGAGTAACTGTGAGCTTCCACAACATCAACTACAGCGTGAAGATGAAGAGCGGCTTCTTGTGCAAGAGGAAGGTCACACAGAAGAACATCCTCATCGAGCTCAAGTGAGTCTTCCGCTCTTTTGTTGATGGTGTGGTGTCAAATCTGATGCTGTTTGATCACAATATTCATGTTTCATGGTTTTTAAATAGTAAGGCATTTCAAAAATACCATGGTATTTTTGAAAGCACCTTGTAGTCGCGCATAAATAGCATAGTTCTTGAATGTCAGCACAGTGATATAGGGATACACGGGGCACAAACTAACGCGGGGTTTAGTTGTAACACACGTGGTTTAAACATTTCCACACATGCTAGCATAACAAAACTTACAGTATTTACTCGTTGCCATATCAGCACTATATAAAGAAAAAATTGTGCCAAAATTCAAAAATCTTTTGAAGATATCGCTGTTCATTTATTTAACCATAGCAAAAGTAAATTTCTGGCTGAAGTAAATTTTTATTTAAAATGAGACAAATATGCTATTATTTTAATCTCCAATCTGTTATTTATCAGTTTAGATAGTTCTTTAATGCTTCGCTAACTGGCAGAAGACACTAACCAGTTTTAAATTCCAGTTGCGCAGATGGGGAACATTGTAACACTGTGTTACAATGTGCTATTAGAGCTATGCTGTTCAATGAGATAGCGATATGATTTACACTAATTACTTTCATGAATTTATTGAGAAAAAGAGGTGAATAAAGACTGAGAGTCAATGTTCAGAAATTATTATTTCAAGAAATGTAAAGCATTTTGGCCGGTCTATTTGTTTCGTGTTCATTGTCAAACTTAAATTAGTTTATTTTTAATTCTTAAAAACGCCATTATTTTATTGGAAAAAGTTAATACTTTTTTTTAATATATATATTTTACTTTATTTCTTTTAGTTAATTTTATTTAAAGTTACTTTTTTAGTGGTTTAAATTTTTGATCAGACTTTTTTTTTGTATTATTTTGCAAATGTTCTCATTAGGGGTGCAACGGTACACAAACGTGATGGTTTTGACGTCACGTTTGGTATGATTTCAGTACAGCTGGGGGAAAAATAAACATGAAATTACATTTTTTTATTAAACTGTGGTTTACTGAACAAATGGCTCTTTCTTTAAACAAATTATATTATAATTAAAAATTTCTTAGAGATAAAAATCTACTCCAGCTTCTGCTCTAAACTATAGGGAGCCCTTTTACATTATTATAAGGTTACAATTAACAACAGAGCCCAAACCTAAATTCACTTATTACTTTTTATTTTTAAATTGCTTTTTATTTTTAAACATAATAATCAACACTCAAATGAAAAAAGATGTAAATTGCACATAATGCAGTTTTTTTAATTAACTTCTAAATTATAAATGTTCTATTTGTTGTTGAAATATAACAACAAATATAATTACACACTGGCTGTCATAACTTGTTTCATAACAGATTTATTTAAACATAGGCTCCATTAAATTGGCTAAGTAAGACATCACTAACAGGTAAAGTAAAATATAATGAGTATATAGTCTGTATGATGACTTGTCTGAGGTATGACGTGCGACGTGGCATTTCGTTTTAATGACGTCTTTCCACGGTTGAAACACAGATTGAGCGATTACATGAGATGTTCATTTGTGTTTATTTCATGTTAAAACTAGTAGAGGAAGACATGATAACATTCTTTCACGTTCCAGCTGCCATTTGAACTGAGGAGTTGAGCGATCTGTCACGCCACATCAAAGAGCGTCAAAACAGCATTTATTGTTTGAATTTCCTGGAAAAACTGACATAATTTTTGTTTCTTTTCAAAATTAACAATGAATAAAATAAAATAATTTTATCTATCAGTCAGAGACATGCGCTCCGGGTATTGGCCCTCATCAGGGTGTTTAGCCTAACTCACACAATAAATCAGCTCATGTTACATTATTTTATTATGTAATTGAAGCATGCAAGCGCTTGATATTATCAGATGTCATTTGTTGTTGTTGTTGTATTTCACTGTGATCAAACAAAACAAATAAACAATAAATAAAATACAGTTTTCGTCCGAAACAAAACTGCATTTCAACTGAGGCTCATCCATTCAGCATCTTAAGTGTGTTTGATCTTGTTTTATGTGATTATATGATGATAATTTTGACGTAATTCTGTGTTATTTTGTCTAGTGGTATCATGAAGCCAGGGCTGAACGCCATATTAGGAGCCACTGGAAGCGGGAAATCATCGTAAGATCCGTCCGTCTGCCAGTCAGGCAGAAAATAGAGCAGCTTTTCCAGTAACAAGCTATTTTTCCAAAAAGTTACAGTGTAACGTGACAAAACATTGCATGAACTGGTTAAAACACACATGCATGTATTTACTACCAGTCAAAAGTTTTTGAACAGTAAGTTTTTTGATGTTTTTTTAAAGAATTCTCTTCTGCTCAACAAGCCTGCATTTATTTGATCCAAAATACAGCAAAATATATTTTAAAATGTAATTTATTCCTGTGATTTCAAAGCTGAATTTTCAGCATCATTACTCCAGTCACACGATCCTTCAGAAATCATTCTAATACTCTGATTTGCTGCTCCAAAAACTGCTGTATTATTATTATTATGTTGAAAACAGTTGAGTATAATTTCTTCAGGTTTCTTTGATGAATAGAAAGTTCAGAAGAACAGCATTTATCTGAAATAGAAATCTTTTGTAACATTATAAATGTCTTTATCATCACTTTTGATCACTTTAAAGAATCCTTGCTAAATAAAAGTATTAATTTCTATAATTTCTCTCCAAGCTTACGAAAGCTTTTTGTTTCAGAAAAATCTAAATCATCAAAGAATCAACTGTTTTAAATATCGATAATAATAAAAGATTTTATTGAACAGCAAGTCAAACATTAAAAATATTACTGTCCAATAACTTTTTTACTGGTAGTGTGTGTATATATATAGAAAGAGAGAGAGAGAGAGAGAGAGATTTTACATGTATTTAATTATAAACAAATGTTTGTGTTTTACTGAAGGTTTCTGGATGTTCTGGCCGCTCGTAAGGATCCTGCTGGTCTTTCTGGAGAAGTTCTTATAGACGGAGCTCCACAACCTCCAAACTTCAAATGTCTGTCTGGATACGTAGTGCAGGTATAAACCACACAAACACTCATTTACTACATTTCCTTTCTTCTGATCACTTAGTGAAGTAGCAGCACTTTCTCCTCAATGACACATGATGTGAGCACAAATGCTGAACTTACACATTAGATGTCATGTTTGACTGAAGAATCCATATCATGAGTAGAAGAGCTGGACTGAAACTCTTCAGCAGTTTAATTTGCTTTCCTGCCATAGATAGTTTTATACTGTCCATTTGACTGAACTACTGCTTGTGTCTGAATTCCACATGTGATTGTGTAATCTAATCTCAAATCACACCGGCATGTCATGAGACACCCTGCGTTTACTAAAGTTTTGTGTTCAGAAAATGCTCTATCATGGTTTAAACACATGAAACATCCTGAAAATCAGGCTTTGTGTGTCAAACTAGGACTGTCTTCATATCAGATTTTCACTACATGTCTATCATGACCACAAAAATTCATGATAACGATCAGGAGTGGGAAGACTAAAGAGAAAATTAAAGAGAAAGTATATTATTTTCTAGTATTAGTATTCTATACTCATCTATACATTTTGTTTAGTCATTAAATGTCTTTCTGCATTTTATTCAGTCACAGAGATAGCTGGTTGCATTTGTCCACAAAAGTCATTTCTTTTATGACTTCTATGAGTGTTGCTTGTGCACTTTCTGTGCAAAGTCGTAGAGTATGAATGAAACATACATTACATTCAGTGCTCCATAATGGCCCTGGTGCTGGATAATTATGTGTCATGTTTATACTTTTCATTTTTAAACATTGCCAATACCAGTATGTTTCGACACCCCTATTTCAAAGTCGTGTTTTTTGCAGGATGACGTGGTCATGGGGACGCTGACCGTTCGTGAGAATCTGCGTTTCTCAGCGGCTTTAAGGCTCCCGAAGTCGATCCGTCAGCGAGAAAAAGATGAGAAGGTTGAGAGACTCATTCAGGAGCTGGGACTGAGCAAAGTGGCAGATTCACGGGTAACAAACCAAACACACCTTCATCTGACTGACTACATGCGCAATAAACACAGACTTAACATTCTCAGAAATCAGTAAAGAATGTCTCTAGTCTCATTTTTGATGTTTAGTTTAGATGTAGCTGCTGTCTAAATACTTTTTGATGTGATTTTGTTTTCTGCCCGAAAGTATAGCTAGATAAAACATACACAAAAATAAGTAAAGAAAATAAAAAATAAAATAAAATAAAATAACAAACACAAACCAATTAATAAATAAATTAAAATTAAATGAAATATAAATAAATTTAAGCTTATTTTATTTTAGCTAGTTACCAAGGCAAGATTTCTCAGTGCTAAAATAACTAAAACTGAAACTAAAATAAAACAAATAAAAATTACTAATAACTATAGATATATAAACAAACTATTGATACAAACTTTAGATACAAAAAACAACAATAAAAATGACAAAACGCACAACAAAATGACAGAAACCTGTAAAATATAAAAATTAATATAAAAGGTTTCAATTAAAAATATTTAAATATATGTGTGTGTATACACACACGCACACACATACATTTACACACACGCACACACACACACACACACACACACACACTCACACACACATAGAAAACGATGACCATTTAACAGAAAAATCTGTCTGATCTACTGATGGGAATCATCATGAATTTGTTTTACAGGTGGGCACACAGCTGATTCGTGGTATTTCAGGCGGAGAGAGGAAGAGGACGAATATCGGCATGGAGCTGATCATTGATCCACCGGTGCTTTTCCTGGATGAACCGACCACCGGCCTGGACGCCAGTACGGCCAACTCTGTCCTCATGCTGCTCAAGAGGTGTGTTTATACAAAACCGGTCATATTCCACACCTAAACCTCAAGAAAGACATTTCCTAAATCTCCTAAATCACAAGAAAGACATGTTCATTTGAATTGTAATAGTGTAATAGTTTTAAAATAGTTCAGTTTGTCCCGCTGTAATGCACGACAACTAGAAAACACTAGGTAATTGCATATACTTATTATTGTACAAATTACATGCATATAAGATTGTGGTCTGTTCAGAATGGCGGACAGCGGTCGCACCATCATCCTGTCGATCCATCAGCCGCGGTACTCCATCTACCGGCTGTTCGACAGCCTCACGCTGCTGGTGGGAGGAAGAATGGTGTATCACGGCCCGGCTCAAGACTCCCTCGACTACTTTAGGCAAATCGGTATGAAAACACACACACACACACACACATGAACAGACCCTCACATCCTGATACTGATGTGTGTGTGTGTGTCAGGATACACCTGTGAACCTCATAACAACCCTGCTGATTTCTTCCTGGATGTCATCAATGGAGAATCCACCGCCGTCGCTCTCAACAAGTTATATGTCAATGAGGGTACGACAATTTCCCTTTTGTATGATTGTTTTTTTATTGCATTTGATTTTTATTACTTTTATCATCTATAAAATATACTATAATCTTTTATTAGCATTATTTTTATGTTACACTGATGGGTTTATATATGAAATAATAATAATACATTATTTCATGGGCATAACTACAGCATTCCTATAATAATCTCAGGTACTCCGATCAGGATTTTAGAGGCCCGATCACAGAAAGCAGTATCTGCTGATATGATCACCGATACCGATCTTTTTAAAGCCTTATTTTTATCATGTAGAATTATTTATAGTAGTACTCCAATCAGGAATTTTATACATTATGAATTTAGACAGGAATTTTATTCAGGGTCTGAATTTCATTTTTGAGAATGGGGCCGACGAGACGAGAGGCATGCGGATCCATGTGCAAGCTTTTATTATGAAACATGGTCAAAAACACAGGCAGGGTTGAACGACAGCAAACAGGAATGGCACAGGCAAGACAAAAGAGCAATCCTGAACAGGCTTGAGTCAGATGAGGGCAAACGTAATCCAGAGGGCTTGACAAGAGGGGTAATCCGTAAACGTGAGCATAAATCCAGGCGAGGAGCAAACACAGTCCGAAACAGCAAGCAAAGGATTAATCCAAGATACGTGGCCAGAATCAAGAACCAGGAAAACAGGCAAGGCAAAACTATGACTCGACTATGAAAACTAGAGCAGGCTCCATAAAGTAGCTATCACAGTGATAAACGCTAAACAGTACTCGGCCGTCAGAACGAGGAAGTCAGCCTCTCAGCTGGCGCTCCAGATGGTCTCAAGCCAGCCAGTCTGCCTGCTCGGCTGTGGTGGTCTTCAGCTCCACCTTGGAGATCTTCAGCTCCTGCTCTGCCAGCTCCACCTGCACCTCCATGGTGTTCCCCAGCTCCACTGTGGTCTAGTGCTCTGCCATAGTGGTTTTCAACTCCACCTGATTCACCGTGGGAACCTTCTGTCCTGTCTGCACTGCTGTGGTGGTTTTCAGCTCCACATAATCCATCGTGGTGGTTCTCAGTTCTGCCTGCACTGCTGAAGGGATATTAAATCCCATCTGCTCTGCCCCGGTGGTCTTCAGCTCCATCGGCTCTGCTATGGAAAGGAAAGGAAAGGAAGTGACGTGACGTGATGTGACGTGTGGCCAAGTATGATGTCCCATACTTGGAATTTGTGCTCTACATTTACCCATACAAGTGCACACACACAGCAGTGAGTAGTGAACACACACACACACACACACACTGTGAACATACACCCAGAGAAGTGGGCAACCATTTTTGTTGCAGTGCCTTGCTCAAGGGTCTCACCTCTGTTGTGGTATTCAAGGTGGAAGAGAGCACTAGCAATTCACTCCCCCCACCTACAATCCCTGCCAATACTGAGACTCCCGCGAATCCGCGACTTTTGGGTTACAAGTCAGACTCTTTAACCATTAGGCCATTACTGCCCCATGGTGGTCTTCTGCTCACTGTGGGGGTCTTCGGTCCCGTCAACTCTGCCCTGGCTCATCCTGTCCTTTAGTTTAGTTAATGAGACTAATATTTACAATTTTAGTTTTCTGTCATTTTAGTTAACAGTAGCATAATTGACTGAGCTTGTTTATCATTTAATTTTCAGCCTTAAAATTACATTTTAATAGTTTTAGTTTAAGATTTTCATCTAATATATTGAATTTATTTCAACTTGAATACGAATGTTTAATTTTTTATTTTAGTTGATCATCCCATCAGTGACTTAGACTAGTATTTTTTTGTGACTGATTATAAATGTGTTTGCGTGTATCAGAACTGGACGAGGCATCGAAGGGCATCGAGGACTGTTTGGTGGAGGAATACAAGAACAGTGCCAGCTACAAACAGACCAAAAGCGAGCTGGAGCGAATCGTTCAGGGACAGGACTACAGCACACGACCCAAATCCAGAACCATCACCTACAGCACGTCCTTCTGCCACCAGTTCAACTGGGTCCTCAAGAGAACCTTCAGGAACCTCATGCTGAACCCACAGACCTCGTTCGCTCAGGTCAGCACCACCATTTATATCAGGCATTCACAGATGTTTTTATCAGCGATTTTAAGATAATATTTCAATAATTGAACAACACATAATATAATGTTACTGTTGTTCTAGTATGATTAATATACTATAATATTTTTATAATTATTTTAAATTAGATTTTATTTAATTTATTTTATGTTTTATTAAATTATATTTCATTTTTAGCTTTAGTTATTTTTTGTACAGCAAGTTAAATGAAATGTTAAATGTTTTAGTTTTAGTGAAATATAATAACTCCGGTTAATGGTATCATGACTTGCATGTAAACAAATAAAATATTTAATATTTTAAGTGTTTTCATTGTTTTCATTTAAAAAATGTTCATTTTGATTTTTCTGTTTACTATTTCTATTTCTATTAATTTTATTCAAAGTTTTAGTAAATTTGTTGTGTTTTTGTCATTGTTATTAATTCAGTTTGGTAATTTTGCTGGTGATATAAACTTAAGCAACACTGAAAATATTGCAATGGTTTAATGCACTTTTATTTTTGTCATTAATGTCAAAACGAAATATATATGTGAAAAGAATATATAAATTTCTATATAAATAAATGATAAAATAATGATGAAGTTTTATGTTGAAGCTGATATTTTTACATTAATCTGAGATTGTTTCTCCAGATCGGGGTGGCGATTTTCTTGGCTCTGGTTGTTGGAGCCATATTTTTTGGAGTGGAGGACAATTTGAGCGGCATTCAGAACAGGTATAAAAAACGCATTCACCCAGATTCTTGTTGGGCAATGAAGCAATATGGTGTATTAAGCTGTGAGCTCCCCAATTTATGTATACAGTGAATCAGCAAAACCTGTGAGGAAAAAAAAAAGTTACATTTGTTTAGAGCATTTTATACAGCGGCATAGGCAGAGGACGGGCCTGACGGGCACATGCCCACTCACCCACTCTGATGAATAGGCCCCCCCAGTTTATTAGGTCTATATAAATATAATATTTGAATATTTGTTAAATAATTGTTTAATCTATTTGAACACAATTACACAACTATTATAACATCTCAAATAACTAAAGTACATAAAATGTGTTTTTGCACAATTCTTGATGAGTTTGATTGACAGCTGTGTGTATCCAGGCTGTTTCGGGCATGTTGCACCTGTGAATTTGTGAGTTCAACCATTCAGTTAGCTTGTAATTTGCAGTTGTGTGTTAGAAAATGTTAGCAAAACAGCAGCAAGGTATAATTCTGTAAAAAGGACTTCTAAAAACTCGCACTGATGAGGGAAAGAACCGTTTATCAGCCCACAAGTAACGGTAAGACTTTGTAGTTCCGAGCGCAGGCTGATCCAGTTCATTCTGTAAAGCCGGGAACACACTACTGTCAGGATGATTATGAATGTCATTTAAACTCAGTCAGTGTTTTCAGTCTGTGTTTAAAGTCGTGTAGTGTGCGGTGTCTCAAGAATTTAAGACCAGCTGTTGCCAGTCGTCCTCACAAAGATTATTTTTATACATTTTGTGACTGATGCTGGTGATTTTTTTTTAAATGGAAAAACTAACATACATTCTGAGGATGACAAAATGTGCTTTTTTACAAAGATTGGGAAAAATGGCTAAATGTACAGAATAGTACATATGTATAGAACAACAGAACAAGGATGATCTCAAATGGGAAGACAGTAACTGATGTTCTTACTGTTCGGTCTTAACTCTCTGGCTATGTTCATGTTAAAATAACTGTATGTATGTATATTTATATTTCTTCCTCACCCTGTATGTTGAATTTTATCACTTGTATTAATGTTTTGCCCATCACTTACCACAAAAAAAAGTTATGAAAAGAAAAAAAAAACACACATTCACCCAGCTGATGCAATGACGTTCAGTTAGTATTTCAGTATTTCTGTGTGATGAATCATTTCATCACCAGTGTTCAGGTCTGATGAACAGAAGCTGACGCTTCCTTTTGTATCTCTATATTTTAAAAAACTCCTATTGGTTGTCCACTAATAGTAATTTGTGTATGTTTCAGGATAGGCGCGCTCTTCTTCATCACCACCAATCAGTGCTTCAGTTCTATTTCCTCAGCTGACCTCTTCATCACAGAGAGGAAACTGTTTGTGTTAGTAAACACACACACACACACACTAGAGTGGGGAATCAAGAATTTAAGTTCTTGACAAGAAGTCTGAGGTTATCCTAACTTTAAGAAGTTATTTACGATGATTCTTAAAAAGATTCTATTCAAGAATTAGAATTCTTCTTAATTTTTTTTCTTAAAGGCACAGTATGTAATTTTTGCCACTAGAGGGCGCATATTCAAAACATCAACAATGGAGTAGCTTGATGACGCTGTGAAGGAGCGAGGAATAAAGCATGTTGTCACCTTCACCTCCACTTGACCTGTACGTTTATGTTTATGTTTATGGGAATTGTCTTTGCTGAGAGAACCAGCTGCAAATGGTAGAACAATCGTGTTCCATAACGACTAAGTGAAACAAGGGAGTGGCTTGCTAGATGCTGCTACTATTACTTACACATTTGTCCACGAGATTGTGTTGCCTTGGTTTCTACGGCAGTTAAAGCGGAAACCGAGAAAAATGCGTATATGACACCATTGACAGTCAACACAAAGACATGGACCGTGTCTTTGTTAAAATCGTGAATTTCTCTGGATTTACAAATAGTTGGAAACATTTGGGACAATGTTAAGTACACAACTGAACAAAATATAAAACAATGTCCTAGTAGTTTTTTGTATATGTTATAGCAAAAATCTTACATACTGTGCCTTTAAGAACAATCTTAAGAAAAAAAACAAAGAATATTCCTAAGAAGAATTTTTGGGAATACAAAATATTATTCACTTTTTTCTAAAGTAAGAAAATAGCAGTTAAGAATAATTTTGTGTCAAGAATGTGATCTCTGATGTTTTATGTGTAGTCACTGTGGTAATTGTTATTTGAATATTTGTTTGATTGATTGATGATGTTTTGGTGGTGGGTGTGTCCTCAGGCACGAGTACATCAGCGGATACTACAGAGTGTCAGTGTACTTCCTGTCTAAGATCCTGTGTGACATCCTGTTTCTTCGCACCATCCCTGGCATCGTCTTCAGCTGCGTGGCGTACTGGATGATCGGTCAGACTCACGCCGTCTTCACGTCATTCTTGTTCCTTTAATATCACACATGTGATCTCATGTCTGATGTGTTTGTGTTTCTTGTGCAGGACTGAAGGCGTCAGTGGAGACATTCTTCATCTTCTTGTTCTCCATCGTTCTGGTGTCGTACACAGCCACGTCCATGACTCTGGCCATCTCTGCTGATCAGACGGTGGTGGCCATCGCTAACATCTTCATGACCATCAGCTTTGTGATTATGATGGTAAATGAACATACTCACACACACATTCAAGCACTAGTAATAAAGCACATGAGGCTGTGAGTGTACCATGGTTTATAAGTATAGTAGTCAACATTTGAAGTGGATCAAAAAAGTTCATCAAAGTTGTCCTAAGACAAGAATGCGTTTGATTAAGGGTTTTGATCCACTTCAAATGTTGACTAGTATATTTACAATAAAGAATGTAAATATAGCTGCAGGCAGCAATGAGGAGCAATCATGGCAGGGAGGATCAGACCAAACACAACAATGAGTAATTAAAGACTTTCATGGTGATTTTAGTCAAACTACCTGAAAAGTCATAAATTCAATCATTACTGATATGATTTAATGGTTTATCACTTTTGACCAGTGGGTGGCGCTGTTGTCAAATTGATGTAGTGTGCTCAGTTTGAGGTGACAATGACACACATACTGTAACGTGTGGTGTCAGTAGGTCAAAGATTTGCAGAGATACATCCTCAGATGCAGTTTGGCATCGTACCAACAAATTTGTTAATGCGGTAAACAAAAACTGTTTCGCCTACAAAATCCATAACTTTTTGCTAGCATTTTCTGAAGATGATTTGGGTCGAATTTAGTGAAAATTTGACCAACGGTCTAGGAGGAGTTGAAAATGAATCAAAATAGCAGACAGGAAGTTTGACTGATTATGGCATAACTGGTATCGATGTTCTCTACATGATCCAAGGAATCTAACAATACCAGTCTCATGGCAATAGGTAAAACTAATCAAAGGTTATTAGTAGGGCTGCTTTCAACTACAGATTTTTCTGGTCGACTAGTAGTCGTTAATTTGAAGCATTAGTCGACTAATCGCACGTTTATTAATAAACCATTTAAATCATAATAATGAGCCTTTAACTTCTTACATAGCTTAATAAGCGCTCAAGTGCATGCATAAATCTTGCCACAGCGCACCGGCAGAAGCTAATGATTATGAATGTATCAGGGAAAAAACAGTAAGGAGGCTGCATTAACATTTTAATAATGTATTGATACACTAGTGCTTTCTTTGTTCTCGGTTTAAGAGATGAAGTCGGCGACACTGACTCGTCATCTCCACAGTAGTGATGCGCCTGTATGCATGTTTCATACGGATACATAATCTGAGAATATTTGTTTTCCATTTAAATTGGTTCATTAGAAAGTTGACATTTCACTCTCTATAGATATAGCTATTTTTTCATGTCTGTAAGGCAAGGATACAGAGTTCGGAGTTACACAGAGACTGAGACGGCAGAAAGCTCATCCTGTTTGCTTTCATTATTTTACAAAAGCACGTTTCGCTGTTATTGTGAGCACACACAAATAAACGTAGAGTCTTAACAGATTTGAAAGATGTATTACATTTATCTGTATGACCAAAAATGAGGGAGTATTTTAGGAGTAAGTGAGTGCACCGGCGCCTCCATCTGTCCTGCAGTGAGTGCTACTGTTCAGCTCCACACTCCACACACACACGTGGACAGCACACATATTTCTAGGTTAACATTAGATTGAGCGGCCATGTAAAGTTGCTAATACTTACGTATTTCAGATGATAATCCTTATTTGAGGTCAATGAATGATAGGTGAGCGTTTAGATGTCCTGCCCGATGTACTATATTATCACATAGACCAGCCATTAACGATCTGTCCGTTACAAATTGCGCGACTTCGCCTGTGGGATTTTTTTTTTCTGCGACTAAGTGACTAATAAAATTGTGGTCGACCAAGCCTCTTCTCGTCGACTAATGATTAGTCAACTTTTAGGGAGCAGCCCTAGTTATTAGCGTTGTTTTGAAACAAGGTGGCACTGCCACAAAACCTTTTGAGTACCTTCAGGGCATGGTGCCGAAAACATATATTAAGTTGTAACAATGCACCAATGCATTCATAAAATATAGCATTTTTCTCAAAATTTGAAATGGCCGATGACAAAAATAGCCGACATGGGAAATTTGAGTAGAGTTCAACTTGGCATGCTGCTCCGAATGTAAAGAGACCAGTCTTTTTAGCCCAATCGTTCATAAGTTTTAAGCAAAAATAGTAATTTTCCATATCTCCTGACAACTAGGTGGTGCTGTGCTGAAATTGTCCAGGTAAGGACAGGAAAGGAAAGGACAGTTGTATTATGAAGCGTTTTAAAGGTGTCTCATTTAGTGAGATGTTTGAGCTGATTCAGTTTATAAAATGAATGTCATATTGACATTTATGTTTAGTCTTTGTGTAATATTTATTCCTATGTGTGCATGTGTTCAGATCTTCTCAGGGCTGCTGGTGAATCTCCCCAGTGTCGCTGACTGGTTGAACTGGCTGAAGTATCTTAGTATTCCTCGTTATGGTCTCACTGTGAGTTTTAATTTTAATGTGTCCATGTTCGGCTGGAGTGTTTGATTTGAATGAGGTCTACTTATAATGGAAAGTCTGTACAAAAAGTACATTTTGTGATGATCGTTGAGAAACTATAATATAATTGGCCACTTTATTAGGTACACCTGTTCAATTGCTTGGTAACACAAATTGCTAATCAGCCAATCACATGGCAGCAACTCAATGCATTTAGGAATCTAGATGTGGTGAAGACGACTTGCTGAAGTTCAAACCGAGCATCAGAATGGGGAAGAAAGGGGATTTAAGTGACTTTGAACGTGGAATGGTTGTTGGTACCAGACGAGCTGGTCTGAGTATTTCAAAAACTGCTGATCTACTAGGATTTTCACGCACAACCATCTCTAGGGTTTACAGAGAATGGCCCGAAACAGAGAAAATATCCAGTGAGCGGCAGTTGTGTGGACGAAAATGCCTTGTTGATGTCAGAGGTCAGAGGAGAATGGGCAGACTGGTTAGAGATGATAGAAAGGCAACAGTAACTCAAATAACCACTTGTTACAACCAAGGTATGCAGAATGCCATCTCTGAACACACAACACATCGAACCCTGAAGCAGATGGGCTACAGCAGCAGAAGACCACACCGGGTGCCGCTCCTGTCAGCTAAGAACAGGAAACGGAGGCTACAATTCGCACAGGCTCACCAAAATTGGACAATAGAAGATTGGAAAAACGTTGCCTGGTCTGATGAGTCTCGATTTCTGCTGCGACATTCAGATGGTAGGGTCAAAATTTGCCGTAAAGAACATGAAAGCATGGATCCATCCTGCCTAGTCTCAACGGTTCAGGCTAGTGGTGTAATGGTGTGGGGGATATTTTCTTGGCACACTTTGGGCCTCTTAGTACCAATTGAGCATCGTTTAAACGCCACAGCCTACCTGAGTATTGTTGCTGACCATGTCCATCCCTTTATGACTACAGTGTACCCATCTTCTGATGGCTACTTCCAACAGGATAATGCACCATGTCACAAAGCTCAAATCATCTCAGACTGGTTTCTTGAACATGACAATGAGTTCACTTTACTCAAATGGCCTCCACAGTCACCAGATCTCAATCCAATAGAGCACCTTTGGGATGTGGTGGAACAGGAGATTCGCATCATGGATGTGCAGCCGTCAAATCTGCAGCAACTGCGTGATGCTATCATGTCAATATGGACCAAAATCTCTGAGGAATGTTTCCAACACCTTGTTGAATCTATGCCACGAAGAATTAAGGCAGTTCTGAAGGCAAAAGGGGATCCAACCCGGTACTAGCAAGGTGTACCTAATAAAGTGGCCAGTGAGTTTATATATATATATATATATATATATATATATATATATATATATATATATATATTATGAATCAACTACAAAATTGCTACACCTTTCACATTACAATTAAAATAAAAATAACTATATATGACAATGTTGATGATAATAAATGTTGCTTTAGCAATTATCAGAAATGTTTTTGCAAGTGGTGTTTGTATATTTTTATTAGTATTAAAAGAATGCATTTTTATTGTTTAGGTGAACTATAATAACAATGAAAGACACTGTTTTGTTCAGTGCAGAACAGATAACAGTGTTTATTTCATTGATTTATTTTTAATTTTTTTGCAGGCTGTGGAAATCAATGAGTTCACTGGCCTCATCTTCTGTGACACAAAGAACATAACCAGAATAGGAAGACAAGTGTGAGTATGAAGCTGCATGCAAGTAATTAACAGGGTCATTATAGTGAACGAAAGCCATAAAAAAACATTTGTTACTTGAAATAAATATTAAAGAAATAAAATGTGAAAAATTGTAATGAAATGAAAAACCTTTGTTACTTGAAATGAAAAATGTTAATTAAAAAGTTATTTTAGGTAGTTGCTGAGCCTACATCTAATTTTCATTTAGTTACTTTCATTAAACAGAATACAACAGAGTTTCATTGAGGGGTCAAAACTTTTGTACAGTAAGACGTAAAGGTCCGGTGAAGTGCTTTGAAACACGCAGCGTTATTCTGTGTTGACGTCATTTCAAATGAAACCGGAAGACAAGGCAAAACATATCAAGCAGTCCCACCCACTTTTTAAAATAGCTAATAGCGTTTTGTTTACATCACGGTTTGGGCCAGAGCAGTTGAGCTCGGTAAAGCCGCATTTGACCGTGTACGACAGCCATAATCTCATCCATATTGCTATAAAATATAGCATTCTGTGTAGAATTCAAATGGGTCCGATACGTTTTGTGGTCTGCACTGATTCACGCATATGATCCACTCCGTGCTATCATGTCTCTGGAGTAGACTGTGTGCGCGCTGTGGCGATTCGCTTGATTCAGCGCGAAACCACAATTCATTCGTTCCGTCACATATATAGTGCACTACATGCCATTCACTGTACAGAAAATACTAATTCTGTGAACAAGTGAGCGATTTCAGCCGCAGCTTCAGCATCTATTTATAGTGTAGGGGGCGAGATGCTTTGGATTCTAGAGAGCTTTTAATTGGACAGAAAGTTTGACGAGAAGCTGAAGTATTGGCGGAAGTGAGAGACTGTACGTTTTGAATGCCTATATTTTGTAAACACAAATTTTACAAGCTTAAACTTAAGGCTAACTTATTCATACTAAAACCCCAAAAAACTTCAATTTTGATTTCATGGAAACTTTAAGGGCCATTCACACCAAGAACAATAACTATAAAGATAACCATAGTAGCATCCACACCAGCGGATGATGTATCATCTGTTTATTCTAGGGCTGCTTGATTATGGCAAAAATGATAATCACGATTATTTTGGTCAATATTGTAATCACGATTATTTAACACGATTATGAGTGGGCCATATGACCAAAACTTTATATGAGTGATTTATTTAAAGATATATATATATATATATATATATATATATATATATATATCAAATACATATTTTCTGTAAATAAGGTTGCTATGACATGTACATTTTAGAGACCAGCGAAAAAATAAATAAACTGTCAGTAATAAAAACAACATGCTAACAACATGTTGATCATATTAAAAACACATTAACAACATTTCAATCATGTTAGAAACATGCTAGCAACATGCATAATCATGTTAAAGCACATTAGCAACCTGCTAATCATATTAAAACATGCTGACAACGTTAACCATGCTAGAAAGATGTTAACAACATGCTAATCATGCTAGAAGCATGTTAATGTGCCAAACATGCTAGCAACATGTTATCAACATGCCACCAACACAGTAATTATGTTAGAAAAATGTTAGCAACATGCTAATCATGGTAAAAGCATGTTAGCATGCTACCAACCTGCTGATCATGTTAAAAACAAATTAACATTTTAGCAATATGCTAATCATGCTAAAAACACGCTAACTACATGTTAACATGTTAAACATGCTAATGATGTGCTAGCAACATATCTAATTGATCTATAGTTTCAAACATCAAGCTTTTATAATGGGTTCAAACTTTCAGGCTAGGCTTTCTCAAGCCAACCTCAAAGTTTGTTAACAAATTTTACTCATCTAATTTAAGTTGATGTACTTAAGTAAAACTGAAATAAAAATGTAAGTGTAAGTATATATTTAACTATTTGGACATTTAAAAAACAATACAAATGACAAATACACACAAAACATATAAGTAAAATTAACATGAAAACAGAATATAAGGATATATGTGTCAATATTGCTACTGAAATAAGAGTGCTGATGAAACACACCTGAGCAGCTAATCAAGGCCTTCAAGATGAGCGGGAAACTGACAGCTGCAAATGAAAGACAGCTGTGTGTTTGAGCAGGTTTGTATGCTGTTGCATGAGTTTCACAGGCTTTAGTGAAATGAAGATGTCAAAATAAAGTTATTCTGTCCAAATAAGTCCAAAGTCTGTCCACAGGAATGCACACAGTCTCCTTTGTGCCTAAATGACTTCCTTCAACAACACCGTTACATGTATAAAACCAACGTGCAATGACTTTTGATAATGTTTTCATCTTTTCTCATTGCAGCTGTTCGACCGGTGAGGAATTTCTGTCCGAACAGGGCATTGATTATTCAACCTGGGGTTTGTGGCAGAATCATTTGGCTCTGGGAATCATGACCCTCATCTTCCTCATCATCGCTTACCTCAAGCTGCGCTTCATCAAGAAATTCACCTAAACACAAGCTCTTTGGTGTGTCCATCAGATGCACACAGTATACTTTTTGCCTGCTGTTTTATGAGTACTGTGAATTTGGCCATACATTTAGCCATACTTCGTTTGTCACATACTGTTAATCACCCCTATATATTAGGGAGGCATGCGATTTAAGTTGCAGCCATAGATGAGATCCTACACATTACACACTGCTTCCCACTCAAACAGTAATCATATGCATAAGTAAATCAATCATACAAATATACAAATACTGATCCAATCATCCTGCAGACAGAAATTAACATGTAAAGCATCGACTCTGCTTATAGGTTTATTGTTCTCAAAGGGTTATTAGATCAATGATTTCTGTCACAATTATTGTTTTTCCCCCTTTTTTGTCCTCTGTGCAGTAGCTACTGTAAATAAACTATGTTTAAATATGATGTACATAGTTATAACAATTATTTAACAAATACTTTAAACCTCTATAAACACCTGTGGCCATCATTTGTTTTTTTTTGTTTTTTTCACTTTTTAAATACAGTTACATAAAAAGGTAGACTGTTGTACTTTGAATCAGAAAACTAAGACTTTTTTTAAATGCTAGATAGTCAAACTAGTTCTTAAGACCGTCTCACCAAAACACATGAGTAAATCAGACTTCTCGTGATCCACATCTGAAATGTGTCTGCCTGGTATAAACTGTGGTTTTACCAAAGAAAAGAAAAACAAAAAGGTGTAACACATCTGTTACAGTTGTAACAGTAAGACTAGCTTCTAATGGATTTCAGTAGAAACAAACAATAAGACAAATTGGAATGTGAATTTAGTAGTAAATAACTGTTTTCAAACAGGTTTCCTCCATTTCTCCTGATGTTTACCCTGCTGATCATTTTAGTTTTGATAATTATTAAATGATCATTTATGTGTTTGACGTGTGTGTTTCTCTCATCCCTCACCTTGATGGTGTCCTACGTGTCAGTGATGAGCGTGATAAACAGACTGAGCACCATATAGATCAGGGTTCCTCAATAGGCGGCCCTCGGGCCACATCTGGCCCGTGAGAGAAAAATGTTTGGCCCGTGCTAATTTCAAATGTGGCATGACAATTCAAACGCAGCATCAGAAAGCGACATTAACTTACATCGTGTCTACACCGGATGCGAGCAGCGCGACGCAAGAAAATACAATAGAACTTATTATAATCAGTGATGCGGTCTACACTGGATGCAGCGCAGCGCGACAAATCCCCGACAGAAAACGGATGACTCGTTCTATTTATGACTTACTGACACAAAGTTCAAATGATTTGCAATGCTTTTTCGCGTCCAGTGTAGATACTATGTGACAGCAAAAACATGGCAAGTGTGAAGTAAAGAAAAGTGGACACAGAAAATAGATGATTCACATGTGAATGGACTGAACAGTTTTGAGTGAGTGAGTGAGTGAGTGATACCATCTTTGTTATGGAAGTTTTAAATGTAAGTTTGCTTTAATTTATTTTCAAGATCTGAGGTAAAATATCTATTGTTGCTTTCACTATGGCTATAAACCTCACGCAAAATAATATTCAAACTCACATTAGACATTTTTAACATTGAATAAAGCACATAATCATTACCTGAGATTATCACTGTCATATTTTGTATGTTGTTCCTGACGCGACGTCGCAGAAAATAAAAAACATTTGTAAAATAGAATTCAGTGTCGCTTATTGTCACGTGTCGCGGGTGGTTAGGACAAATATTACATGGAATTTAATTTAACCCCCCCCCCCTAAAAAATCTAAGTGTAAAAATATTAATGCTGACAGATCTAATAATTGAATCTGCAATTAGGGAAAGTGGAGAGAAGAGATCCAGTCTGGAGATAAGCAGGAAGAGTTGATTGGAATGGCAGCCATGGAGATACAGATTTTTTGTTTGTTCATTTGTTTTTAATATTCAACAGGCAAAGTTCTGTCACGGGTTGTGTGGCGGGAAGGACGCAGGAGACTTGGGGAAAGTATTTTTTCCTTCATTTTAATAAATCAAAATAGAAAAACAGGAAACACAACGTGAATGGACAAAGACTCAGGGAGAACGGAGGACTTATAAACACATAGAACATAATCAAGGAGAACCAAAACAGGTGCTAGGAATAATCAATCAACTTAACAAGAACAGGAAAATAACCAAATAAGGAAACTCAGGAAGGACAGGGGAAAAACAAAGAACAAAGAGTCCGGAACCCTGACAAGTTCTTCTGTATCTAAATGCAAAAATGTTCATAATTGTTTGAATAAAACAGACTACTGGGGGAAAAAAATCTGAATATTTATCGTGTTACCATCTTGTGACTATTTTAACAAAAGAAACAGTAATATAATAATTGTAATAATAAGAATATATATATATATATAGGCCAGTGGCCCTTGGCTTGGTATTGTTGGCAGAATTTGGCCCTCGGCGAAAACTAATTGAGGAACCCTGATGTAGATGAACAGAGACACAAACGTGTAGAGATACAGGCGGCTGCAGAGCCACACCACGTCACTCTTCTGCTACATGTTCTTAAAATGGCGAACATGTCGTCGTCGTTGATGAGGGAAAACAGACTCTCGGAAACAAGTCATGCATTTCCCATTTACAACAGTAAATGATGTACACTTTCCTTCTAGCTTAACCCTTTACATCACATTTTTTTCTTATTTAGCATTTTTTATACAGTATGCTATGCTATATTTTAGTAATTTTGTTTTTTTCTTTATATTTATATAAAGGAACAGACATTTAATTTTTTTAATCAAAATTATTGCTAGGGACAATTTTGTGATCACTGGATATTGGTAGGGACATGTCATAGCATCTCTACTAAATTCTGCACCCCCTGAAAATCATAACAAGCGATGTCCGAGTTTGGGAACTACCCTGCAAACATGTCCCTGCAGGGCCCATGCTGGCTTTTTGCGGGCACAGTGGGCTTGGGGTAGCCCACACCAAACCTAAACAGGCCCAGTGTGGGCTTGCCCAGGCGAGGCACACTACTTTGGGCTCACCATGGGCTCTCTGTGAACAGCCCTCACATTAATCCAATGATGGCCCAGTGTCCTTTGGGCCCATGCAGGTTTTGTGTAGGCAGCCCTGTACATAGGCACGGGAAGTGGGGGTGCTGAGGGTGCTGCAGCACCCCCTGTTTTTTCTGTGGACAACTATTTAACTGTTGGGAATATTAAAAATAAAAAATAAAAATCGGAGTGTCTATTTACACTAAGTGCAAATAGCCCGGTTGTTGGCTGAGGCTATTTACACCAGCTCTGCCCACAAACGTGTGATTGGGCTCGTCAACATTACAAAAGATGGTCATCACTTGTCAGATTCAGTGGTGCAGGAGGTAAAATGTGTGTCATGCTCCTTTTGACACGATTGACGCGGGTTCGAATCTGCCTTTTGGCAAACTTTTGTTCTCCCTTTTCAAATTTAAAATCACATCAGAAAAGCATTTATTTTTAATAAAAATGAAGGAAATAATCAAAAAGTTGAAAATAAAGTATCGGGTAGGGTTAGGGTAAGTGTAGGGAGGGCTTTTGTCCCAATAAGGTGGCATCCATTTAATAATTTGAATTAAAATTAAAAATTTACACTCAATAAGTTATTATTGCATACTGTTTTATAATGTATTACAATGCTGAGGTGCAGATAATTGCCACTATTTGCAATAAGGAATTAGCAGAATATCCTGCTATTTTAACGTATAAATAGAATCTAAAGGCACTTAGTGTAAACAGCCTTTTTCGCAACAGATGTAATCTGTTTTGGGGCAGAGAATAAATGTTTATGGCCCTTTTGTTCTGGTAGTATTTAAGGGAAAGTTGCAAATCAGTCATTGTGATTCTGTAGCCAGAATAAGCCCGTAGTGTGGTGTGTCTCTACACTCCATACTATGTATTTCTAAGGTCTGGTATGCATCTTTTACTCTTAGATTAATCTTTGAGAATTTGATGTTTTGTATTGATATGATTTGACATCTTTGAATTGGCTATGCAATTGGCATAATTAATACATATTTACCTGACTGATAATAAAATGCTATATTTGACTTATTCTGATCTCTTCAGAAATCATTTTTCAAGTAGATTAATGTGTAGTGGTATTTCCGCAAATTTGCGTTCAGGACAGATCATACCAAAGCACCAATGGATGAACCATGGGGAACACCATGATGGAGATTTTGGATTTCTGACTGTCACTGGCTTAACACGGTGTAGCTCTCGTGGTTATAGGGAAAAAAAATACACTTTTTGTTATGTTAAAGGTATTATAATCACTCTGTCTGCACCCTCTGAGTAAGTTTAGAACTGACGAGTTTGTGTTCATGGATTCACTAAAATCGGCCGAAGTGTAATTCCTGTGTGATACCTGGTCCCTAATGAACGAATAATTGAAAGTATGGGATTTCCAGAATAATCAAATATCTAAATTAATGTACAATCGTTATCTGTGATCAGTTTTTAATTATAAATATTGTCTAAATTTAATGATCACTTGGAATTGGAGTCAGATTGAACATGGGGCTAGATTTAAATTGAAACTAAATCCAGATAAATTCAGAAGCGCAAGTAAAAGACCGAACATGCATTAAGCCTTCTACCAGGCCGCTGGATTACGTTGTTTGGGCTAGCAGGTGGATCCTTACAAAGTCCAGATCTGAATCAAATGATTCACGATAGGTGATCCGATTGGAACGCTTCCATACAGTGAATATTTTGAGACCCAGTGGTTTAATTGATTTGGAGTTTCGAAAAGCTCCGTTTCACACATGCTTTTTAAAATACAAGCGATGTTGAAATTCGAAAATGAATGGCTCTTTTGATCTGGTTTTTGCTAGTAAATCGCTTGAGCTGAATAATCGAAGCACGAGTTTGAATCAATTGGAGCAGTTGGGTGAATGACTCACTTAATTGATTCTATTTGTCTGTTCCTCAAGGTTTTAAACACTCAAAATACATGTTAAATGGAAACTGTGGAGTGAAAACAGTATCAAAACCTCCTACAAATGCACGCGAGAGATCCACATGCGCGTACACGAATCCACAAATGTACGCGAGAGATCCATGTACACGGCGATCCACACACATGCACATGATTCTACAAATGCACGTGAAAGATCCACACACGTGCACATGAATCCACAAATGTATGCGAGAGATCCATATACACAGCGATCCACACACACATGCGCGAATCCACAAATGTATGCGAGAGATCCACACACGGCAATCCAGACAAAGGCAATAAATGCATTGTTTCTTTGCTCACAGTATACACAACAAATAGCAAGTCCTTTGCAGTAGTGTTCTGCCTTAAGAATGTCCATGAATATGCGCTTTTGTATTTGTGGATTCTTTTGAGACTGTCATTCCATGGCTTAAACTCACAAATGCTCACACGCCTATCTGTACACATTACCTTCACAGATGTCATGTGGAGTCTTCACGCCTTCCTCAGGAGGGCACTTAATGGACTTCAAGTGGACAGAGTGTAAAATGTTTAATAAATCCCTAAAAATTATATTATATGAGAGGGAGAGAGACAGCAAAAACTGCTCCAAGTCCGACTGGACTTGCATCACTTATTACAAATGTTTAGGTCATATCGTCACAGCAGACGGAATAAAACCGGATCCACGGAAGGTTGAAGCAGTTTGTAATGCTCCTAGACCCAAAAATGTTGCACAGTTACATTTGTTTCTAGGCACTTGTGGATTTTTGATGAAGTTTGTGCCTAATTGCGCAAATCTGTCTGAGCCTCTCAGAAAACTCACCAGACAAGGACAAGAGTGGCAGTGGTCATCTGAAGCGGAAAATGCATTTAAAGGGCTGAAAAAGGAATTGGTTAGTGAACCATGCCTAGCATACTTTAAGATAAATGCTCCAACATTTGTAATAAGTGATGGAAGTACAGTCAGACTTGGAGCAGTTTTGCTTCAGACCCAAGAAGATGGAGCTAAGAAACTTGTGGCATATGCAAGCCGCTCTCTGACACCCACAGAACAGCGTTACTCTCAGATAGAGCGGGAAGCCCTAGGGTGTGTATGGGCGGTAGAACACTTCAGAGCATATTTGTGGGGAGGCAGATTTACCCTTCAAACAGATCACCGGCCATCATCATTTATATGCTCAATCCAGAAAAGTCCAAGCTTTTGCCTCCAAGAATACAAAGACTCTGACTGCTACTGTGTCCATACGACTACAAAATTGAACACATTGCAGGTAAACCAATGTTGCAGATTCACTTTCCGGACATCCGTTACCAGAGACGGAGGACAACAGTTATGTGGACATGTATAGGCAAGGCAAGGCAAGGCAAGTTTATTTATATAGCACATTACATACACAGTGGTAATTCAAAGTGCTTTACAAAAAAGGAAGTGAAATAGTCATTAAAAACAAGGAATTAAAATAATAATAATAATAATCACAACAATAAAAACAAGGAAATTATATAAAAATTTATTTAAAATGAATTTAAAACAGTTAAGAATAAAAAAATAAGAATAGTATGTTATGATCGACAGTATCAAACGCAGCACTAAGATCTAGTAGTACCAGCACTGATAATTATACATAAAATACAGTGCAATCAGTTCAGATTTAGCACAGTGCTCATTCAAAAAATACACAGCTAAACAGATGAGTTTTGAGTCTGGATTTAAATGTGGCTAATGTTTTAGCACATCTGATCTCTTCTGGAAGCTGGTTCCAACTGCGGGTGGCATAATAGCTAAAAGCGGACTCCCCTTGTTTTGTGTGAACCTTTGGTATTTCTAACTGACTCGATCCTAATGATCTGAGTGGTCTGTTAGGTTTATATTCAGTGAGCATATCTGCAATGTATTTAGGTCCTAGGCCATTGAGAGATTTATAAACGAGTAAAAGTACTTTAAAATTAATCCTAAATGTAACTGGAAGCCAGTGTAAGGACCTGAGGACTGGGGTGATATGCTCAGATTTTCTAGTTCTAGTCAGAATCCTAGCAGCAGCGTTCTGGATGAGCTGCAGCTGTCTAATGGTCTTCTTTGGAAGGAGACCATTACAATAATCCACACTGCTGGTGATAAAGGCATAAACAAGTTTCTCCAAGTCTTGACTGGAAACAAAACATCTAATTCTTGCAATGTTTTTGAGATGATAGTATGCTGATTTACATGACTACTAAAACTAAGGTCTGTCTCCAGAATCACCCCAGGATTTTTGACTTGATTTTTAGTTGATTGACCCCTAGAGTCAAGGTATGCATTCACCTTGAGAACTTCATCTTTGTTTCCAAATGCAATGACTTCAGTTTTCTCCTTGTTTAACTGAAGAAAGTTCTGGCACATCCAACTGTTACTTTCATCAATGCATTGGCAGAGGGAGTCGATGGGGCTGTAGTCATTTGGAGATAAGGCTAGGTAAATCTGGGTAGCATCAGCATAGCTGTGATAGGCAATTTTGTTCTTTCTCCTTATTTGACTTAGTGCATATACAGGCTAAACAAGAGCAGTGCAAGAATTGAGCCTTGTGGGACTCCGCATGTCATGGACGTCCACTTAGACTCATGCTCTCCTATACTCACATAATAACCTCTCCCTTCTAAGTATGACCTGAACCATTTGAGTACCATCCCAGAAAGCCCGACCAAGTTTTCCAGTCTCTCTAGAAGTATGTTATGATCGACAGTATCAAACGCAGCACTAAGATCTAGTAGTACCAGCACTGATATTTTGCCAGAATCAGAATTAAAGCGATTATCATTTATTATCTTAATGAGTGCTGTCTCTGTGCTGTGATGTGCTCGGAAACCAGATGTTGGAAGTTTGGAAAAAAATCTCTCACCACTTCTAAGAGATCTGCTTCTAAACAGTTAAGCACACTTTTGAAAAAAAGATGTGGGAAGTGTGTCAAGATAGCAGGTTGACGATTTAATAGTGCTGTACTATTTCTTCCAAAATTTGGCTATCAATTGCTTAAAAAAATAGTCACTTCTTTTTGAAATTGTGGTCGAATCTGTGTGACCTCTGCATAACTTGAGGATGTGCCAATCTCCTTTTTGATATTGCTGATCTTCTCAGAAAAGAAGGAAGCAAACATTCCTCATTGCATTTGCTGTCGGTGAGCATTTCACTGGGAATCTGACTTGGGGGTTTTGCCAGTCTCTCAACAGTAGCAAAAAGAGTGCGAGAGTTGTTTAAGTTACTGTTTATAACGTTTGAGAAGAAGGTCTGTCTAGCTGTGGCTAGTTCCACATTGAAAGCATGAAGGCTGTCTTTATAGATGCTATAGTGAATTTCAAGTTTTGTCTTCCGCCACATCCGCTCAGCTTTTCTGCATTGTGTTTTCATACTCTGCACTGCTGTTGATTTTCTCCAAGATGATTTTTGTCTTCCAGTCTTCTTGCTGACCTTTACCGGAGCAATATCATCAATAACATTCCTAACTTTTGAGTTAAATGAATCCAGGAGAAGATCAACAGAGTCTGCAGAAATGCTTGGTGTTAAAGATATAGCCTTCATAAATAGTGCACTAGTGTTCTCGTTAATGCATCTCTTTCTGACAGAGACAGATCTAGATTCAGTGGTAACAGAGATCAATATCTCAAAGAAAATACAGAAGTGATCAGATAGTGCTACATCCTTAATAACAATGGATGAAATGTTTAGACCTCTACAGATGAGTAAATCTAGAGTGTGTCCACGATTGTGACTCAACTCAACTCAGACTCAAAACTCATCTGTTTAGCTGTGCATTTGTCAAATGAGCACTGTGCTACATCCGAAACTGATTGCACTATGTATAATCATTTTCTATTCTTAACTGTTTTAAATTCTTTTTAAATCAATTTTTATATCTTGTTTTTATTATTATTATTTTTTAATTCCTTGTTTTTATTGTTGTGACTTTTTTTTTTCACTTCCTTTTGTGTAAAGCACTTTGAATTACCACTGTGTATGAAATGTGCTATACAAATAAACTTGCCTTGCCTATTATGTATTAATTGAGCTAGTTATTAATGATAATTTGTACTTACCTGTAGAGGTGAATGAATTCAGACACATACTTAACCTTATCTGAAGTGGTGAGATCCTTTAAATTGAGTCCATTGACAACATCCATCTGATCATGTTACTGTAACGGTAATTTATAAGTAAATACCGGAGGTGAGTAATAAGTAGTTTATTCCTTCAAGAGTCACATTACATGAACCCAGTGCACCCACTCTGATTGAATTTAAGAGAGGCTAATACGCTATACGTATAAATATAAATTCTATATATACACTGTAAAAAAATCAAAAGTTGAGAAAACTTAAAAGTTTAAGGCAACCAGCTTCAGGAGATTTTTGAGTTTTCTCAACTTGTTTTTGTAGGAAATTGAGTTTTCTCAACTTTTTGTTTTATAAACTGAATACAAGAAGCTGAGAACTCAAAAATGCCCTGAAGCTGGTTGCCTTAATCTTTTAAGTTTTCTCAACTTTTGATTTTTTACAGTGTAGAAAGAGAGAGAGAACTAACTTAGATTAATAAATTAATTAATTAGAGTTTTTAATTTTAGAGTTTTAGAGCAATTTTAGAATTTTACTAACTTTATTAAAAAAAATTAACGCATTTTATTTTGATTAGTTTCCAAGGTAACATTTTATGGAAGCCCATTTCCATCATGGGAAAAAAATATATAAAAAAGTTAATTGCAACTTTTTATCTCTCAATTCTGACTTTTTTACTTACAATTCTGTGTTCATATCTTACAATTCAGACTTTTGTTTCTCAGAATTGTGTATATCTCACAATTCTGACTTTATTTCTCACAATTCAGTTTATATTTCGCAGTTTGTAGTTTTTTCCCCCCAGAATTGTAAGATATAGATGTACAATTGTGAATTTATAAGTTAAAATTGCGAGATACAAAAGCGTGATTCTGAGAAAAAAGTCAGAATTGTGAGATGTAAACTCAGAATTGCGAAAAAGAAAGTCAGAACTGTGAGATGAATGTCAAAATTTCCTTTTTCTTTTACACACACACACACACACACACACACACAAACAAACACATCTGCTTTTGCTGAAGGAACAAATGCAAGAGCCCACTGTCCACAATACAGAAAAATGGACAGAAATAATTGTTTCTATGGCAAAGAACTAAATATTAAAGTAAATTATGTAAAAATGAACACTTCTATAAAAAAAATAATTTAAAATGGTACATCAGTAATGAATATCCTGACTTGACTTTTGGTCTCTGTAAACGACTGTGCATTCATGAGACTCCATTAGTGCTGCAGTTCACTCCAGCTCACCCAAGAAAAGCAAGTTTGGAAAATCAAGATGAATCAAAACGCGACATAAAATACAATCCATGTGCTTTTTTCTCTGAGGTAAATAATATATCTGTTGTGCTCATTGAAACGAGAAGTTATCGCTTTCATAAAAAAAAATTAAATAAAAAGTTATCGCATTCATCTGTCAGCTGTCATTCTGACTGTCATGACCAGAGTTTCGGTCCGAAGATATTTAACTCAGTGAAAAAAGTACACTAATATTTTTTTTTGAGGATTTCTATGCATTGTTTTTTTTTTTTTTTTTATCATGCTTTATTAACCTTGATTTTTCACTTGCATTTCCTGGGCGAGTGCTAATAGAGTCTCTGAACGTGCAGGCATGCATGGAGACAAACGGCCAAATCAGGATATTCATATGTTAATATTATATGAACACATACTACCATTCCAAAGTTTGGGGTCAGTAAGATTTCTTTTTAATGCTTTTGTTCAAAGATGCTTTAAATCTATCAAAAGTGACAGTAAAGACATTTATAATAAGTATCAAATAAATGTTGTATTTTTGAACTTTCTATTCATCAAACAATCCTGAAAAATAAAATGTATTTTTCCACAAAAGTTCTGTAAAGTTTCCACAAAAATATGAAGGAGCACAATTATTTTCAACATAATAATCAGAAATATTTCTTGAGCAGCAAATCAGCATATTAGAATGATTTCTGAATAATCATGTGACAATGAAGACTGGATTAATGATGCTGAAAATTTAGATTTGGATTTGGAATCAATTACATTTTACAATATATTCACATAGAAAAAAGCTATTTGAATTGTATTAATACCTCACTATTTTTATTTTATTTTTTTTATTGTATTTTTGATCAAATAAATGCAGCCTTGGTGAGTAGAAGAGAATTCTTTAAAAAACACTTAAAAAAAAAAAAAAGATTCCAAACTTCTTAATGACCAACAGAGGGCGCAAAATGACACTGTATCAACATGTTTAGACACTTTATTTAATAAAACACCCAGATCACTGTATGCGATCAGTATGGTTTCAAAAACGCCTATATTTCACATACACTGTAAAAAATTACTGTGATTTTAAATGGTAAAAAACTGTGAAAAAGCTACGGTAAAAACCTGTTAAATGGTTAACGGTAAGTTCCCCTAATATATACGGTGAAAAACTGTAATAGACATTTCAGACAATTTTACGGTGAAATACCGCTTTTGGAAGTGAAAAAGAATGCAAAATTTACAGGGAAAAACCATAAATTGACGTTCCCAGAATTCCCTGCGTTCCATTTCAAATTTTGTTTGAATTTGATGTTTTTTCTTTGAAATAACTAGGTTTCTTCTTATTTTTTTTATTTTTTTTTTATCAGTTATGTTTATTAGGGTTGTATGTTACATCTAATGTTGTTAAATTAATGTTTATTGCATATTTCAGTTTAATGAGTCTCACCATGATGGTGTTTAGTGCTTGTGTGAATGACACTGTGCACCTTCTATGTATGTTATTATTTAAAAGCTGCTTGTGATGGGTTTTGGTTCATCATGTGACTTTCTCATCACCACCTGCATTTGGTGGTTATCAGTGTATTTCAAAGGTACAAAACAGATTTCAGGTTGTTATATTAACATTATATCAGTTTACGGTATTTAACTGAAAGTACGGTATTTAACTGTAAATTTAAGTTAAAACCTAAAATGTTGCCACTGTTGTTTACGGTATAATTCTGGCAACCACAGCTGCCGTTTTTTTACCGTAAATTTTACGCCATTTTTTTTTTACAGTGTACGACAGTACTGTGATGTTCTTCACTTTTACATAACAATAATCTGCTGATTTCACTCTTCACTTTCAGTTGGATGATGATCTCCAGCAGAGAGCCTGTGATGGTCAGAATATTATTACCGATGGTGAGGATGTAATGAAGGACACACGTTTGCTGTAACGACCGGAGAAGAATTCTGTATAATCCTGCAGAACGGACTGACATGTTATTACTGTCAGAATTTTGACTGTATAAAAATAAAGCTTCATAAAAGTCTTCCACAAAACTCATGCAAAAACAATATTTAAAGTTAAGATTAAATTGCATATAACATTTTCATGCATTTGGATTATACAATTTTAACGTAAACAAACCAATAAACTTAATATGATGCATGTTAGTCAGTCATACAATAATGAAACGGGTCAGATTTCTATACTCAAAAAAAATCTTGGCGTAGTTTATCATAACTTTTTGCATCTATTTAATTTAATTTCAATAATCATATTTTCACAATGCATTTATTCAAATCAGTGTAAGTATGTTTAGTGTAAAAACAATTATATTTTTTCAGGTAAAAAAAAAGTGAACATGGTTAAAATATTCAATATTCAATTAGTTAATATGTGTGAGATTGACAATTTGGTTTCATCGATAATAAATATATAAACCTGGTTATTGCGTGTTTAAAACATTTAATTTGTTATTATTATTATTTATACTATTACAGAAATCTGTCCTGTTTCTTTTATTTATGACTGACAAATATGAATCACAAAGATTATTAGTTTATGTTAAAACTGTATAATCCAAATGTGTAGAAATTACATTTTTGAGTAGCAATTCAAATGCATAAATTTAAGTAATTTTGCATTTATTCTTCTGCATATTCAAACTTCATATAGATTTGAACAACATGTGGCTGAGAAAATAACAGAAATTTAATTCTTGGTGAAATTTCCCATTAATAAAAGCTTTGTAATTATTAAAGCATGTATGGAAAGTCATTAATTTACCATCAAAAGACATCACAGATCTGAACATCAAAAGCAGTGACGCTAAACCACTTTTGCCTTAAATGTCATGAATGAAATGTAAAACAAATGTAAATGGATAACACATGTGCAATGTGTTCTCCATGCAGTGCACCTTCTAAACAGATTCCCTAAAGCATCAAGCTACCAACAGATTATCAGATTTATTGATTTATATGGTTTTCACCTAAACAAAAGTTTTGTATTGAGTTCATTTTTGCAGCAGTGCCGGTGATGCCATTTCCCCATTTTTATTAATTTTTTTATTCAGGACCATGTTTTTATTCTGGACAATTCAGGACAGGAAATTTTTATTTAGGACTGCTGGCACCTCGCTTTCCAAATCTGAGACATTTGTTGCTCTTCATGACTGTTCTTAAGCATCTGTGATTTATACATGTTTTGTTGTTCTTCAGTCTGTCAACTACTTGCGTTGATCCGCCTTCTTGCGGCTGACCAATTTTGGCAGTTGAGCCCTGAAAGAGCCCAAATCCTGGATAAAGAGGTTGAGTGAACCTGGTCTGGACTTTGTGAAGGAGGATCATGGTATCTGAGACACTGTAGAAGGACAGCTGTCCTGCCCGGTGGTCCAGATACACCCCGATCCGGCGGGACAGGGGTACACTGATCTCCGTCTCCTCGTTGTTGTGCACTAGTGCGTATCTGAATATGGAACAGTCCAGACTCCAGGAGTACCTGTTGTACCCAAACCCACTGTCGTCTCCTTGTCCAGTTCTGTTGATGTCTTTGTAGGACACGGCGAGGTCGACGCCGTACAGTCCGCTCCAGACCACCTCCCAGTAGCAGCGACCTGTCAGACCTTCCTTGCTCAGCACCTGCGCCCACCACTCAAAGCGGTCCGGATGTTCTGGGTATGATTGGGGCTCAATACTGCAAGCCACAGCCTGGTTCTGTTCTGTTAACCGAAGGTTTCTGTGGACCGTGTTTGGGTCCAGACTCAAGGGAACCAGAACTGATGGGAAATGAGAAACAAGGTGAAAATGCAAAACCCAGCTTTACCCCAAGACCAGTGTATGCACACTTACTTGGGTCTTCACACCTTGGTAAGTTGTCTTAGTATGTAAAACAGAACTTAATGTGAATGAAGTATCTTTAACTAACAAACCAGTACTAAGGCTAAGCATCTTTAGGGACTGGGATTTTTCCTATTGCACAGTACCTTATCTCACTGTGAAGTTTTGGGGACTATTTAAAGAATAGAATATACTACACGATTTTTGCCCTGATTTTCCATTGATTTACTGTCTGAAAAAGTTGACACTAGTTGGCGATAGTCTGCAGATTTGAGTTTAGAGAAAATCGCATGGTGTATGATGCTCACGGACTCCGATTTTTCAGCTTCAGACTATGATTCCATCTAGTTGGAGAATATCATACATGTTTGATATTTTAAGTTGATATTTGAACACATATTGTTTCCATTTGTCAAAAAGGTGCCGGTTTTTCCTCTGTGACAATTACAAAGTCGGTAAGTGTATGATGCCCAGTGTTTTAAAATCAGTTTAGATGTGTAGTGTATTACAGCCTTAAATTTGAACACTAAGGTAGAATGACTTACACTGTATAAAGTCCTCCCTCGTCTTGGGTTCTTGCGGCAGTAGGATCTTTTCTGCAGTCACTAAAGAGACGTGAGATGTGACAGAACAGATGGATTATTTAGGAATCTGCAGACCTTTTCACAAGAGGTTGGACACATGATTTGCCCACTACTTTCCTAAAGTGACATGGAGATAGATAAGATATGAGATGAGAGGAAAATTTGTATTTCAATGCTTTTTCATTTTCCTGAGAAACTTTGAGGTCACTCACAAAACTTTTGCATTTTCTTGAGAAACTTTGCATGGGGTTTTGTGAGTAAATGCAAAGTTCCTTGGGGGGAATGCAAAACATTTTAATGCACAAGCTTTGAAATACAAGTTTTCCTCCCATCTCATATTGCTTTAATTTTTTTGTCATCATATCCCTTTAGGGTCTTCGGAGGATTCTTAACAGCAGGATTCCTCAAATCTTGCCCTGGAGGGCCAGTGTCCTACAGAGTTTAGCTCCAACCCTAATTAAACACAACTGAGGTCTTATACTTTAGACTAAAATTGGTTTGAAGGCAACCACTTTTGTGGACCAAATTAGTTCATCATCCATCACTTTTTACCTGCTGAGAATATCCTGGTTGTTTCCTGTCTCCAAATGTCCTTTATATGTCCTGTTAATGAGGAGAGGGACTTGATCACTTCTCCAAATGAAAACTGTGGATTAGTTGTCAGGCTTTGGAAGTCATTACAAGTCGGCCAGCGGGATTGGACCTCCTACAAGATTTGGAGATAATCAGGAGAGGAAAGAAGGCTTCTACAACACATTAAAAATATGGACTTTAAGCTACAGCTGCGATTGGAACGGCTACGATGACTGACCGGAAGTAAGCTATTACACCGCAGTAGCCAAGAACGTAAAGATCACAAAGCAAATGTAAACAAGACGGCAATGCGGTATTAAGTCATTTATTTAAGTATTATGAGGAGAATGTTTAGGCAATACTTTCATTGTTTGCTTCACATCATCTCTAGTCTCAGTGCTACCTGAGATGTTGTTACTAACAGCAGACATATCTTTGTACAAATGGAAAAATCATTAAAATCAGTTTAATTTCAAAACATATCAACAAAGTTTAAATAAAAGACTAGTGGTAGAATTGTATACTGGTGTAATTACAATGTTATATGCCACAAAACTTAACATTTACCAACCTAATCTGTCACGTTGTAACGACTACGGCAAACCAGCTGTGCTCCCGTAGTAGATGGATTGAGGTAGTTACTTCATGAGGTTTTTCCTCTATGAGTAGAACTTCATGAAGTAGCAGTTACGTGCAATATAACGTCGAAATGCTATTGCCGTTCCATCAGTGGCTGTTGCTTAAAGTCCCTAATTATCCCTAATTGGTAGCCACTTTCTTCCAAAGTGTATTGTAGTAAATTATTTGCTCTGTGATGGGATCAAATAAGCAATCCACTGATAACAAGCTCTAAGCTTGAGTCACTACATCAGCATTAGCTGAAAGATTTTGATGATATACCATTTGTTGATCATGAATAATGCGAGCTTTGTTTCAAGACTATAATAATGCATTTATTCAAACAGTATCTTGGTCTGTTTTCAGCTCTGGTGGTGCTTTTACCTGGAGGAAATAGATGTGATCATCAGTATGTGAAAGATGCTCCACCTCGGACTGCTTTCTCTTCAACTTTGAGATCTCCTGTTCCAGATCTACCAAATGTCCCTGAATCCGGTTCAACTCTGTGGTCATCTGACTTTGGACCAGCGTGATCATCTCTGTGTGGCTTGTCCGTATAAAGCTGAGCAGTTCGGTGAAGATCCTGTCACCTTCTTCCTCCGTGGTTTGAGTCAGGTTCTGCTAGTGGAAATATAGCAAGCTGAACCTTTTTTGTTCTTGTTCTCGTCCTTGGTTTAGGTGAAGTGTATAAATTTTCTGCACCGCTAATGGCACCAAATTTAATGATAGTTTACAGACAGCCCCTTTCCCATCTTCTGCACTGTATAAAAAAAGTTTTGAAAGTTGAGAAAACTAAAAAATCTGCTGAAGCTGGTTGCCTTAAAATTTTAAGTTGACTCAACCTTTTTTTTTTTTTACAGTGTGTGTTCTTCTTATTCATGTTTCAAGTCACTTTGGGAAGTCAACCAGTGGCTTAATTATAGCTTGTGTTTATTACTCTGGGATAGGAGAAAGTGTTGGGAACATTATTTTACTTTTTAATTTGTCAAACACTTACCCTGAGTCTACCTGATGCCTTTTGGATTTCCTTCAGCTCTGCCTCTAGATCCATAACCATCTGCTTGGACTTTTCCAGCTGCCTCTGGGAATCAGTGCACAACGTCATTCAAGACCCTGTTTTACTGTACATTCTCAGCCTTTTACATTTAGCATCACTGTTGTGACTGAGAACTACTACGGTATCACAAAGATGATTGAGGCATTTTAGGTGTGTCATAACTTGTTGTGACTGTACTGGCAACTTGAATTAGGTATGTCTCTCTTGTCATTGCCTTTCAATCATTATGTCTTTGTTCGGAAGAGTTTAGTAAGACTTTTTTAAGCAACATCAGACACGGTTGTGGAAGTCCATAATGGCAGCCCCCTCTAAAATCCTGTTCATAAACAAAACTGCAACTGTATACTCCAATACAGATTATCCCCAATACATGTTTTTAATCATTATGAAGTCTTTTTTCAGCAACATCTGCTCTATAGCTTTAGAACCAAGTCTAAAACGACAATCCCTCACCAAAATCCCGTTCATGAACCAAACTGCACCCAACCATCATTTCAAACAATGATTGTCTCTTATTGTCAGTTTTTAATCATTATGTTTTTGTATTGAAGAGTTAAAGATATTTTCAAGCAACATGTGCTCTGTAGTTGTAAAATCAAGTTCATAACAACAATCCCATTTAACTGCAACTGGCTATTCCCTAATTTATTCACCCAACCAGTTAAAAATGGTTTGTTTATACATTGCATGCTAAGAACTTGTACTTCTTTGGACTTAAACCGACCCTACCCCACCTTTACCTGTTCCTCTGCTCGTTCTGTAGCAGCCGAGACCATGTCATGTCCTCTGTGGTTGGTGTCCAGCATGCAGAGGCAGCAGATACACTGGCGGTCAGTGCGGCAGTAAACCTCCAGGAGCTTGTGATGTTGGGGACACGTCTTCCTTTGGAGTTCTCCAGTGATGTCCACCAGTAAGTGTGCTTTCCTCGCATTCAGTTCATTGTGCAACCTGAGGTGAGTTTCACAGTAAGACGCCAAACACACCAGACATGTCTTGATGGCTTTCTCTTTCCTATCACTGCAAGAGTCACACTCCACGTCCTCAGCTTGCTCCGTCTGAAGTCCTGTCCTCTCCAGTGCCTCTGCAACACAAGCAACAGATTCGTCCGGATCTGATACAGAAGCATTGGAATCATCCAGATCTGCAGCTGGAGCCTCGTATTCTCCCGGATCTGTCTCGCATGAGGAATTCTGTTTACACCGAGGGCAGCTGTTTTCCTGCAGGTCCTGTTCATCTGCCATTTGCATGGAGAACAAGGAGCTCGGTGTTAAAGGGACTCTACAAACAGTTTAGTTTCGTTTCTTTCTTTTCCTCGTGCGTGTATGTGGGCGGGACTCTCTTATGTGTGTTTGTGTGTGTGTGTGGCCACAGATAGAGAGAGACAGAACTGAAGCTTGCTCTAATGTGTAACCTATACGCAGAGAGAGAGACATACAGTTGCTTGCCAAGATTATGTTGCTTTGTATTTAGCAAAATAATATCAGACTAACCAGCTAGTAAAATGAATTCAAATATTCTAAGTGCATAGGAGAGACACTGTACCATCATGTCTCTTTTCCTTTTGACGGCCATTGTGTATTTGCATACGGAACAAAAGTGAGACATTTTACATCTTAAACAGTTGTTTTTAAACTGGTTTTATTTTTTGATTTTTTTGTCCTCAGTATTCACCTCTAGTGAGTGCGTGTTAGATAAGGTTTATATATGTGGGCAGAGTCCAGGTGCCGTGCAATTGTCAAACAGAAACTTGTGTAACTTGTCAAGAGGGACAATAAAACAGTTGGAAGAGCCATAATATGGGCTGTTTCATAAATTTAAGGCTTTTTGTTTCATAAGTTTTTCATATGTTCTGTTTAAAAAGTAGCATGGTATATTCTTTGGTTCATGTCATTTCTCTGATCAGCATCATTGGAATTATTTTAATGTATATAAAATATATATTAATAACTCCAATGATGTTAATGATCATGTTCTCATTTTCCCATAAAGTCCTTGTCTGATGGCTGACTAAGCAGATATGCTTTATAAATGCTGATTTTTATGTAGTTAATATAGATGTACGTGTGTAGGCTATTTAAAGCAGAAGTACAGTCTATTACAGAAGGATGTGCACTTTTTCTTAACATCAAGACTTCAGTTCAAAACGTATGTATTTGTATGTAAATGTATGTAGCCTATTTTGTAACTGGTCACCATTTCTTTGAAGTTTTCACTACTTCAACTAAACCTCTTCACGACCACTTCAACTTTTTCACTTTGCTTTTTCATTTAATTTTAAATTATCCTAGAAATCAGTTTAAACTGAGTGTCCATTTTGTAGATTTAAAGCTAATACTTAACATTGACCTTCAAATACCTATAGTCTAAAAATCTGACTTTTATTTATGGGTACCCTATTGAAAAACAACAACAACAACAACAAAACAATAAAACCTTGAAAAGTTTCCATTACAAATACCATTACAAACATTACAAACCATCAACTTTTAACCATTAAAATCATTTAAAAAAATGGTTTTCTGTAGTGTGTTTTGGGACATATTCCATTAGGATTGGTTTTTAACAAGCCACATATAGAAGGTGACCAATTACCAGTAAAAACCCACAGGGTCCATTACAGTTTCCAGTAAAACCAATACAAGTCCAATTATAACCAGTAAAATCATTACAAATTTTGTAATGTGTTTATTGTTTTTTTGTTTTTGTTTTTTCAGCAAGGTAATTTGTGGTTACCATGGTTTAACTATAGTAACCATTTTTTGTTTTTTTGGTTTAATTTGTAGTAAAAGCATGGTTAATTTTCATAAGGGTAATTTGATGCTATTTAATGACTATAAAATGACAAATAAACATTCACAGTATCTTTCTTGAAACTCTAGATGTGTTTTTAAATATTTTATTAGTTCTCAAATTTTTATGTCATATAAGCGACACAAAAGCTAGCGGTACCATGGTACAATGATGGTAATTCCATCATAATTTATGTTTTTAATGTATAAACGCTGATTTGGATAAGCTTTATAAAGTCACTCCGGTTATCATAACACGTGTGACGCGCCTCGTGTTTTTTATGAAACCTCATTCACATAAACTCACTCACTCTCTCTCTCTCTCTCTCTCTCTCTCTCACACACACACACATAATAACACAAGGACAGACGCGCTCGCTGCGGATCGGCTCAAGCTTCAGGTGAGTGTAAATACGCTTTCTGTGAATCACGCTTGCAAAAACCACCGATTAATCGTTAATTACCCGATGTTCTGCTCAAAACAAGATCGTTTGTTTTGACAAATATCATATTTGTTCAGTTTTCGCTGCGAACTACTGAATGTTGCGGAGTTTTTGGAGTGATACCGCACATTTCAACTAAGTTTTACGTAATTACTTGTTTAGAAATTACCAAAGCGGTTCATATTTGGTAGTTCATCATAATAACAGAAACTAGAGTTGATCAGGTACATTGAGATTCTGCAATCAGACTGTAACTGATAAAGCTGATTTTGTGTGTCCTGTTGTAATGATTTACTGAGTTCATGTCATCTGACAGCTGATGGTTTATCTTCCTCAGGGTTGTGATGGCAGACACGGAGGTTCAGATGACCAGAGTCGGAGATGTGGACAATAATGTGTCCAGGACACCGGTGTCCACCAGAATGTCCTTCTCATCGGCAAGACGAGGAGCGACTGTAAGCTTCCACAACATCAACTACAGCGTGAAGATGAAGAGCGGCTTCTTGTGCAAGAGGAAGGTCACACAGAAGAACATCCTCATCGAGCTCAAGTGAGTCTTCCACTCTTTTGTTGATGGTGTGGTGTCAAATCTGATGCTGTTTGATCACAATATTCATGTTTCATGGGTTTAAATAGTCAGGCATTTCAAAAATACCATGGTGTTCAACAAGGGTATGTATTGTACCGTGCTATTTTTGAAAGCACTTAAATAACATGCTTCATGAATTATGGCAATACCTGGGTATTTTTTGAAATACCTTGCAGGAACATTAAAATATATGAATGTGGTAATCAGACAGTATGTTTTATATGGTGTAAATGATGCTGTGCCAGGATACCACCACAGTATTTTTTTTGTAAGGAAAAAAAGTGTAGTGTTACTGTGATACAGTGGTGGTACATGGTTTTTGTCATATTTTGTTTTGTTTTTATTTTTTTCCTTTTTTATGTATGTTTTATGTATTTCTTTGGGTTGTTTTAGTTAAAGAAAGCCACACCTAAAAGCACAAAGAACATTTTCATAACTATATATGTATTTTCACAGCTAGTTTTTCTTTTATTTTTTTCCGGTTTAAATTGATGTACTAAAATACCTGAAAATAAAAATGAATAAAAACTATATGAATAAATGAAAAAAAAAAAGAATAAAAAATGGCAAAAGCACACAACAAAATTACTAAAACTTTAACTACAATTGAAATTAACAGAAAAAAAAAATTAAAAATACAAAACTGAAAATATAAAAACAAATTTAAAATATTTATAAAAGCTAAATATGAAGTTTTATTGTGTATTACAGTATTACATATTTTGCATATGAATAAAAACTGTATATAGACATTTAAATATACAGTTTATTTAAAATTTAAATTAAAATATCTAATAAAAATAACTAATAAAAATAATAAAAACACAACAAAACTCCTAAAACTTTAATTAAATGAACAACAACAACAACAACAAAAAAAAAGTAAAAGTAAATATTAATAAAATGTTATATATTATGAAATAATATTAATAATATTATAAAATATGATGTTAATGAAAACTATCATATCTTCAGTATCTCAATAATACTAAAATTACTTTTAATTTTTAATTTTTTTATTTTTATATAGTTTCTGTATTTTTTTATTTTTGGTAAGTTTTTATAGCAGTACTAATGCTTTTACTTACTTATAGTGACATTTGCAAGTTCATCTGATGGATGATTTAACATGTTCCTTTAAAAAAATGAAGTTTATTTTTGTGTTCGTCCGGTGACCAGCAGGACTGCATCAGATCTCATGTTCAGACTTGTTTTCTGCCTCGACTTTCATCTTCTCTACCTGCTTAAAACATGGAGTCGAGAGGAACTGTCACGTATTTATTTATAGCCCTTTGCATGAAGCTCATGTTTATTATTTGCTATGAAGAAAGAAAGGGAGGTCATATTTGTGAGGTTGTAGGTCTGGGAGCATGAGTGTGGACGTGATGCAGGGTAACGTGTGTTCAAAGGAGCTGTGTGGTTGTGTGATTGTGGAAACCACCAGGGAGGACTTGTGTGAATTGAAGGAAGGAAGCATGGAGATGTTTCAATGGAATCCTGTGCCCTGCCTCCAAAAAAAACTAAATATGCACTGAAAAACATACGTTTGTACGTGCTTCAGTAGACATGGCATTACATGCATACTAATGCATTGTTATACAAGCACACACACACACACACACCCTGTGTGATGAGCACACAAACACATGTGCATGTTTGCGCTTTCATAACCTGATTACGTTACGTATGCGCACCCGCTGCGGTCAGGTCATTGTCTGACATGAAAGCCCCTGCTGAACAATATAAAATTTCACACAGTGCAAGATGGAAAACACATGCTTGAATTGAGACATTTGAGGGGATAAACGCAGTGAGAGTGCAGTGACTTTATTTTAGTGTTGCTGAGCACCATCAAACCTTGACTTTTGCCCTGCTATCAGATAAGAGTCTGGTTTTGCTGTCTGTCTCGGACAGATCGAATTACAGAATTTGGATCACATAACTGGACAATAATCTGGCAATCTTACATCTGTCAGTCAAATTTCCTATCCAAAATCGCAGGTTTTCACTCGAAACATCACTCGAGTCGTATTTCACTCCAAGACCAAATTATTAAGAAATTGTATGTTGCTTAAAGTTTTTTTTTTCTTGATTAAACACATCCTTCAAATTCTTGAGACCATAATGCAAAAAAACTAATAGTTATGAAAATGATCCTGTCAGAAGACAGTCTATATATGTATATAGTATCCTTACTGAATGCAATACGTTTATTTTTATGACTAAACATTTAAATATTAATATTTTATTTAAATTATGTATGGATTTTTAAAACATTTTACTTTTTACAATTAAAATTTTTTGTTTTTATTTTTTAAGAGCATAAATTCCATACAGTAAATACTTTTAAAATTGTACGTTATTAATTGTACTTTTAGTAATGTTCTTTAGGAAATCATTTTAATAAATTTTAGTTGTTTAATATTTAATATTTTCCTGGTAATGTTAATTTAGTATAATTGTATGTTTTTTTTTTTTTTAATATTTTTAATTAGTTTTTATTTTATTTTTGTTTTCATTTTAATTTTAGTTAAAGTTTTAGTGATTTTTGTTGTTGTTTTTTAAATAGTTAATTAGTTAATTTTATTTAAAGGTTTTTTTTTTTTATGGTTTTAGTTTTCATTAACTATAATAACCCTGATGAGAATGACCTGTTTTCAGATTATTTTGCACTTATTAACAAGTACATAGTATCTAAATATTTTGTAAGACCATGACTGTGATCATAATTAAATAATATACTATTTTATTATTAATAAATATTTTATATTTTTAAAACAATACATATTTATTTACATATTTCAATCTAATATAAAATTACATAATATAATAAACTAAATTATGTATTTATATATATGTATGTGTGTATATATATATATATATATATATAAATATATATATATTAATGTTGTTTAAAATCATTTTAGATAAAGCATAGTATGTGACCCTTATACGGTGTTTGCGTGCTCTTCATCGGAGGTTGCCAGGTGAGTTTGATCATTAACCCGTGTGTGTCCATGTGCGTTCAGCTGCTTGTATAAGTGTATGTGACTGCGGATGTTTATTTCCAGAGGCGGACAAAGTACACAACTTCCTTACTTGAGTGAAAGTACAGATACTACTGGTCAAATACTACTCCACTACAAGTGAATGTTGTAAAGACAGATTTTTACTTAAGTAATATGGAAGTACATGTTTTTAAAAGTACTTAAGTATCAAAAGTAAAAAGTAAATGCATTGTTTTATTGTTGCATTGTTGTATACTTACAATAACTTATACCACAAATGCAACCTACTGAATACACTGATTAGCTTGTATTATCTTTGGAATTAAGAGCTTTTATGTTGAACTGAATGAAGATAATCATCTTTATTTTATTATTTAACACTTCTACAACTACATTGAACTCATTTTAATACTTGTTTAAAAGTTACAAAGTTATTTTTCAAAGAGATACTGAAGTCTATGATATGGTTCATTTTAGGCAAACAAAGCAAACATTGAAAAGAAAACAAATCTTTAGTCTCTTCAGAAAACTGGATCGTACTCTCTCAGTAGGCCACGGGTGTGAAGGTTGCACCAAAGAACCGTCTTTTTGAATTTTGCCATCAACTGATCAGTGTTCATAAAATGCTCAGAAATCAGTGAACTTCACAACATATGGCTAGGGTTGGGCATTGTTTGAATTTTATCCATTCTGATTCTGATTCTGCTTATTGATTTCAATTCTTATCGATTCCCAGTTTAGATTCTAAAGTTGTAAAAAAAATGAAGTAAAATATTTAGAAGTGAATGATCATTTAGCCTAATTATTGATCATTTGTTTGCAAAAAATATATGTATTTATGTGCAGTGTTTTGACAATAAAATAATGTTCAGATTGATATACTTTCCTGACCAGTTTTTAGCAGCAATTTACCAGTAGGCCTAAGTTTTATATATATATATATATATATATATATATATATATATATATATATATATATATATATATATATATATATATTGTAAAGTGTAGCAGCCATTTTTGACGGATATATTAGCCTACCATTTGTATTGCCATAGTTTAACTACAAAAGTTAAACTATAGTTACTATAATGAATTTAATGAACATAATGTATTTTGTGGTTACTGAAGTTTTACTACAAATAGCATAATTATGGTTACTATATTGAGATAATAGTACATTTGTGGATACTGTGATTTTACTGCAAATAGCATAGTTATGGTTACTGTAGTAAAAACATGGTTTAACTACAAAGGGCTTTAATGAGTTAACACATTTTTTTTTTTTTAGAGCGTTTTTAGCTGTGCAGTAGCGTAGCCGTTTACATTAGTTTAGCGGGGAAGGTCCCGAGGTTGCCAGATTTGTGTAAAAAAAAAAATCAGCCAAATGTCCATTCAAAGCTATGCGGAAAACTGCAGGCTTACAAATACTGTAAGAAATACTTTCCAGTAAAAATAATACTCAAGTGAAGTACAGATACTCAAAAAGTGTACTTAAGTATAATACTCAAGTAAATTTACTTCGTTTCTGTCCACTTCTGTATATTTCCTCATCTGAACTCATGAAATTATTTGATCTGTATCAATCAGACACATGAGCTCCAATGATCGGCTGCGTTAGGGTGTTTCCTCATCCAACAAATCAGCTGAGCTCATGAATATGAATTATGCCAAGTTACATTAGTCTAGTGAATAAATGTGACACGTGAGCACTTGATATGGTCAGATGGCATTTGTTGTTGTTGTTTTTCATCGTAGTTAAGCAAACAAAAATCTTTTAATATAATTATCTTCCAAACAGAAACTGAATTTCACAACAGCTTCAAATGAAGCTCATCCAATCAGCATCCTGTGTGTGTTTGGTTTTATCTTGTTTTATGTAATTATATGAAAATGAAAAAAATGTGGTAATGATAATTCTGAAGTAATTCTGTTGTTTTGTTTAGTGGTATCATGAGGCCGGGACTGAACGCCATTTTAGGAGCCACTGGGAGCGGGAAATCATCGTAAGTGCTATCTATCTATCTGTCTGTCTGTTCTTCCATCCATCCATCTGTTCTTCCATCTGTCCGTCTGTCTGCCCATCTATCTTATCTGCCTCTGTCTATCCATCTCTGCGTCTATCTGCCTGTCTGTTCATCCGTCCATCTGTCTGTCTGTCTGTCCGTCTATCCGTCCGTCCGTTTGTCCGTCCGTTTGTCTGTCTGTCTGTCTGTCTGTCTGTCTGTCTGTCTGTCCGTCCGTCCGTCCGTCCGTCTGTCTGTCTGTCCGTCTGTCTGTCTGTCCATCCGTCTGTCTGTCTGTCTGTTCATCCGTCCGTCCGTCTGTTTGTCTGTCTGTTCATCTGTCTGTCTGTTCATCCGTCCGTCCTTCCGTCTGTGTCTGTCTGTCTGTTCATCCGTCCGTCCGTCCGTCCGTCTGTCTGTTTGTCTGTCTGTCTGTTCATCTGTCTGTCTGTCTGTGTTGTGGTTTATGTAACGAGTGTTAAGGAATAACTAAAAGTAGATCAGCTGTTTTCAAAACAGACCAGCTTTTCCAGAAACAACCTGTTTTTTCCAACAACAGTGTACAACAGTGTATATATACAGTTAGGTCCATATATATTTGGACACTGACACAATTGTCATAATTTTGGCTCTGTATGCCACCAAATCAGAATTAAAAATAACATTAAATGCTTAGGAATTACAAACATTTTTATACACAGTCCCCCCATTTTCAGGGGCTCAAATGTAATTGGACAAATAAATATAATCATAAATAAAATGTTAATTTTTAATATTTTGTTGAGAATCCTTTGCAGGCAATGACTGCCTTAAGTCTGGGACTCATGGACATCACTACGAATATATATGGACCTGACTGTGTGTGTGTGTGTGTGTGTGTGTGTGTGTGTATATACAATCATGGCCAAAAATATCGGCACCCTTAGTAAATATGATCAAAGAAGGCTGTGAAAATTAATCTGCATTGTTAATTCTTTTGATCTTTTATTTAAAAGATCACAAAAATCTAACCTTTCATTGGATAATAAGAATTTAAAATGGGGGGAAATATCATTATGAAATAAATGTTTTTCTCAAATGCACCTTGGACACAATTATTGGCACCCCTAGAAATTCTTATGTGTAAAATATCACTGAAGTATATTTCCATTCATATTCACAATTTTGAGCACTCCAGGGTGATTATGAACATGAAATTATTCAGCCATGGCTTCCTGTTTCACAGAAATATAAATAGGAGGGAAAACAAAGCCCAATTCCCTTAATCATCCATCACAATGAGAAAAACCAAAGAATATATTTCTGATGTGCAGCAAAAGATAATTGAGCTTCACAAATTAGTGAAGTGGCTTTAAGAAAAGAGCTAGAGCAGTGAAAATTCCCATTTCCACCATCAGGGCAATAATTAAGAATTTCCAATCAACATAAAATGTTACGAAACTGCCTGGAAGAGGACATGTGTCTATATCGTCCTAATGCACGGTGAGGAGGAGAGTTTTAGTGGCTAAAGACTCTCCAAGGACCACAGCTGGAGAATTGCAGAAAATAGTTGAGTCTCGGGGTCAGAAAACCTTAAAACTGTTAGAAATCTTATAATGGGCCATGTTTGGATCTTCAGACCGTACAATAATCCAAACACAAACCTCAAAAACAGCACAAAAATGGGTCACTGAGCACAAAACCAAGCTTCTGCTGGCCATTCCAGTCCTCTGACCTGAACCCTGTAGAACATGAGTGACCTGAAGAGAAGAAGCAGCAACATGGAGCTGTGAATCTAAATGAATGGTCTCTGATCTCTTGTCAGGTGTCTCTAACCTGATCAGGCATTATAGGAGAACATTTAGAGTTGTTAAACTGGCAAATGGATGTTTTAAAAAATGTTGAATAAAAGGGTGCCATTAATTGTGGCCAATGTGTATTAGAGAAAAACATTTATGTCATAATGATATTTCCCCCAATTTTAAATTCTTATTATCCAATGAAAGGTTAGATTTTTGTGATTTTTAAAAAATAAAAGATCAAAAGGATTAACAATGCAGATTAATTTTCACAGCCTTTTATGATCATATTTACCAAGGGTGCCGATATTTTTGGCCATGACTGTATATGTTTATATGTGTGTGTGTGTGTGTGTGTATATATATATATATATATATATATATCCCTAACTGCTAGCTTTTCTTGAAAAACTAACACTAGCTTTCTTTTTTCTATTCTATTTAATTGTTTCTTTAAAAAAAAAAAAAAAAAAAGCAAAACAACCTTACTACGTGTACTGTGTTAGGCTAACCGAGACTTGTCATAGCACTTGCATGTTGTTGCTCATTTGTTGGTTTTGATTGCTTCTATTGTCCTCATTTGTAAGTCATTTTGGATAAAAGCGTCTGCTAAATGACTAAATGTAAATGTAAAAAAAAATAAGAAGAATTTATATATATATATATATATATATATATATATATATACTCATCTGAAAGTATGCATAATCAATTTTAGCCATTTAAAATAAATGATTTTGTATATATAAAAATTGTTGTTATTTATTGATATATTTATTTAACCCTCTGGTTGTGTTCGGGTCTCAGATATCAGATTCATAAAAGCATATTGCATGCAGTTCAGGGTAGGATGAAATAGGTGTAATACTCACAATAGTTTGTATGCACAGATGTGTGTGTGTGTGTGTGTGTGTGTGTGTGTGTGTGTGTGATAGCGTGAGTATACATGCATCCACACACGCACAGGTCCAAGGCCTTTATGTTTGCAAGCACAACATGCTCCTGAATACTAGTTGTTTCTCTTGCTTTCATTCTTCCCCATTCACTTTCAATGGCCGGCCATTTTTGAAAAGTGTGACTTTGTGCAATTTTGTACAAAATAAAAGCATTTAAAACCAAATTTCTTGATTAATCATTAAAGCACACTAGTGTGAGAAACAGTGCAAATTTTCATAATTTTTTATCTCATAATGTGAAAATTATTCATAAAAAATGCTTTTTTCACCCAAAAAATGCCTACTTTCGGATAAATGAGGCCTACGAATAATCAGATGCAAATAGAAACACAAAACCAGTCCTAAATGAAAGAAAACAAGTTGACAAAAAGATTGAATCCAATATTTGGTGATAATATAGCAAAATGAGAGATTTATGGGCAATTGTTCGTAGTCCGGTCATTTTTGACCGGGAACATAACGAGAGTGACTGGAGTCCGAACACAACCAGAGGGTTAATGTATTTAGAATATAAAATAATAAAATAAAATGTAAAAATAAATAGTAAAAATACATTTACACATATTATTTTTATTTATTGATTTTTGACACATTTAAAATATAAAATATAATTAAAATAAAATAATATTTATTTATTTAATGTTTTTTGTATAATGATGTTTGTGTTTTACTGAAGGTTTCTGGATGTTCTGGCCGCTCGTAAGGATCCTGCTGGTCTTTCTGGAGAGGTTCTTATAGACGGAGCTCCACAACCTCCAAACTTCAAATGTCTGTCTGGATACGTAGTGCAGGTATAAACCACACAAACACTCATTTACTACATTTCCTTTCTTCTGATCACTTAGTGAAGTAGCAGCACTTTCTCCTCAATGACACATGATGTGAGGAATCACTCTCCTCTGGAGCACAAATGCTGAACTTACACAACAGACATCACGTTTGATTATAAAAACTGACTTCAGCATTTAAAACAGGAAGCTGAACTCGTTACTGTGTAGAATACATATCATGACTAAGGGAATTGTGGGATTCCTGACTAAGATTAGAAGAGCTGGACTGAACTGGACTGTTCCGCGGTTTAGTTTATTTTGCTTCCATAAATAGAGTTTAATACAGTCCGTTCGTCTTGTGTTTTCTTCAGGAGTCTGAATTCCTCCAGTGATTGTTTAATCTAATCTCAAATCACACCAGCTGTGTCATGAGACACTCTGCTTCCTTCCTTAAGGACGATTACAAAACGTGTATGTTCAGAAAGTGCTCTGTCATGGTTTAAACACATGAAACATCCTGAAAGTCTTCTGTTTTTTGCAGGATGACGTGGTCATGGGGACGCTGACCGTTCGTGAGAATCTGCGTTTCTCAGCGGCTTTAAGGCTCCCGAAGTCGATCCGTCAGCGAGAAAAAGATGAGAAGGTTGAGAGACTAATTCAGGAGCTGGGACTGAGCAAAGTGGCAGATTCACGGGTAACAAACACAGACAATGTGCAATCAACACAGACTTCTGTTGATGCTTAATGACATGATTAATAAATATTTTACCATAAAGTAACGTAACTTAGCATTCTTATGATAAAAAAAAAGAAGCTTTTTTTAATAATAAAAAAAAAAATGTAAATAAATAAATAAACTTAAACTTATTTTATTTCAACTAGTTGCCAAGGCAAGATTTTTCATTTTCATTTGGTTTAACTTGAAGTACTACAATAACTAAAAAGCTAAAGCTAATAAATAAAAATTAAAAACTATAAATACATATAAAAAACAATAATAAAAATGACACAACAAAAACTTAAAATAACACATATAAATAAAAATATAAAAATTAAATTTCAAAATATTAACAAAAACTATGATAGTATATCAATAATTCAAAAATAAAAATCACACACACACATATATATATATATATATATATATATATATATATATAAACATTTCACATTTTTGTTTAGTAAACAAAGTAATAAAATAAATAAAACGAAATAAACTGAGTAATAAATGAAAATATAGACATTTAAAAAACAATAATAATAAAAATCACAAAAACACGCTGTAAAATTACAAAAATTATTATTAAAAATATCAACAAAACTAGTATATCAGTGATACTAAAATAATATATATTTGTGTGTGTATATAACTGTTCTATTCATTAGTCATTGTTTTGTGTGTGTGTGCATAAATATTCAGAAAATGATGACAAATGAACAAAATGAATTTGATCTGATGGTAATCATGATGAATTTGACACAGTCGATATTGTAGTTCATTATTGGGTTTAGAGGGCGGGACTTGAATTGACGGCTGCTCTGATTGGCTGGTTTTACAGGTGGGCACACAGCTGATTCGTGGTATTTCAGGCGGCGAGAGGAAGAGGACGAATATCGGCATGGAGCTGATCATTGATCCACCGGTGCTTTTCCTGGATGAACCGACCACCGGCCTGGACGCCAGTACGGCCAACTCTGTCCTCATGCTGCTCAAGAGGTGTGTTTATACAAAACCGGTCATATTCCACACCTAAACCTCAAGAAAGACATTTCCTAAATCTCCCAAATCACAAGAAAGACAGTTAATTTGTTCCAAAAATACTTAAAAAACTGTCTATTCCGCCAGACAGGACTAGATAATTGCATATACTTATTATGGTATCTCTATATAAATTTTATTTCTAAATTAGTACATTTATTTTAAAAATAAATTTATTTAAATTACATTTAAAAAAATGTTTTGCTCTTTTGGGATGAAATATGACTCTGACATTGTGAAATTTACCCACAGTACTGTTTTAACCGTTCCATGTGTTTAACCTTTGTGTTTGTTCAGAATGGCGGACAGCGGTCGCACCATCATCCTGTCGATCCATCAGCCGCGGTACTCCATCTACCGGCTGTTCGACAGCCTCACGCTGCTGGTGGGAGGAAGAATGGTGTATCACGGCCCGGCTCAAGACTCCCTGGAGTACTTTAGTCAAATCGGTATGAAAACACACACATACGCACATGAACAGACCCTCACATCCTGATACTGATGTGTGTGTGTGTGTGTCAGGATACACCTGTGAACCTCATAACAACCCTGCTGATTTCTTCCTGGATGTCATCAATGGAGACTCCACCGCCGTCGCTCTCAACAAGTTATACAGCAATGAGGGTACAGCAGTTTCCCTTCTCCATGATTGTTTTCTTGCAGTATTAAGGCCACTTTGCAGCTTCTTTTAGTCAAGAATCACCACTATTGACATGTATTTAAAACACTATTACTACACTATTAAAATGGATTTTATTTTGATTATTATTTTATTCAGTTTCTATTTTCATTATGTATTGTTGTTGTTGTTCTGTTTTATTAGTAATAGTATTATATATATATATATATATATATATATATATACTATTATTATTATTTTTGTTATCATTATTTTTATGTTACATTGGTGGCTTTATATCTGTACAAATTAAATAATGATTAATTATTTCATGGGCATGCAACTACAGTGTTCCTGCAGTCATGATAATCTGAATAAATATAATTCATATATATATATGACATTTAAAAAACGTAAAAGTCTTGTAAATTCAGAAGATCATGGAAAATCATTTGTGCTTCAGCAATGACATCAAATGGAACTTATTATGTTCTCCTTCATTTAACAGTAAACGCTCATACGGTGGTGGTTTCTCACATGAACCACCAGGGAGGTTTGTGGTCGCACACCCTGAACAGGCATGTGTCGTCTCCTCTGGGCTCAAGGCAGTGTTTCCTTTTGCTTAGAACAGTTAATGTACTGGGTGCTTTGAACCTCGCAGCAGACTTTCTGTCGAAACTGTAACTCAGGTCAGGGAAGTGGATTCTGTCTCCAGGCGGTGGCTCAGGTTTGGAATCCTTTCGGCAAGGCAGAGGTGCACCTCTTTGCGTCGCAGGACTTGATTCCGTGCCCCATTTGGTTCTTGCTGTTGGTGCCACTGGGGATAGACACTTTCACTCACTTTTGGCCGGATCTGAGACCGTATGCATTTCCTCCGGTCAAATTGATTCTTGCGGTTCCTTGCAGAGTGAGGGAATGTGGGATGAGACTTCTGTTGATGGCCCCATTCTGGCCATTCCAGACATGGTTCTTTGAGTTGACTTCCATGGTGGAGCAACCCCTGGGAGATTCCAAACAGGACCTATTGTCTTATTTTCTTCGAGAACCTGTCTTTTTTGCTTCAGCAACCGCATCAAGTGGATCTTACTTTGGTCTCCTCACGGTGAAGTACAATAGATCTTCATCACTGTCAGCCATCATGCTCTCAGAAGAGCATCTCAATTCCTTCCCAGAGAACCACTTTCTTGGGGGTCAAGCTGGATTCGCTCTCGATGCGATTTTATAAGTTTTATATTTAATGCTTTTTAATGCTAAAGGATCAACGCCCACATATAAACTGCAGAGTATAAGGAGAGACAATTGCATTTAACAGTAAAGGCTCATATGGAGGTGGTGTCTCACATAAACCACCAGGAAGGTTCGTGGTCACACACTCTGAACAGGCATGAGATTTGGAGTCTTTTCGGTGAGGCAGAGGCTCTTTGCATCACAGGACTCGACTCGGTGCTCCCTTAGCTTCATCCTGTCACACCCGACACCCCTGGGGATAGGCACTTTTGCTTACCCTTGGCTAAATCTGAGAGTGTATGCATTTCCTCCGGTCAAATTGATCCCTGTGGCTCTTTACAGAGTGAGGAAATGTGGGATCAGATTCCTGTTGGTGGTCCTGTTCTGGCCATCCCAGACATGGTTCTCGGAGTTGACTTTCCTGGTGGAGTGAACCTCGTGGGAGATTCCAATCAGGACCTACTGTCTCAACTCCAGCGCAGGATTTAGTGCAGTGGATCCAGTCAGCTGCCCAGTTCGCTCGGTGTTGGAATTTCTGCAAGAGAAGTTTGATGTCGGAAGCAGCCGTGATTACTTTGAGGGTTTATGTTCTGACCTTTGCCACCCGTCTGGAGTTGGACGAAGTCCCTTTGGGTAGACTTAGTCTGGTTTCTTTGTTTATACATTGTGTTGGGGTTTGAGGACTGCGCATCCTGTTACTTTTCCTTCCTGGGACTTGTCAGTCGTCCTGGAGGGGTTATCGGGAACGCCTTTTGAGTCGACCTCTCTCAAGAATGTAGGGAATCTGTAGGCTTTTTTTGTGAGTGAGCCATGCATGGTATTTGCCCTGGGTATTGTGAAGGTGTTTCTGCCACCCAGACATGGTTGCATCTCCAAAGCCTTGTCGACGTCATTCCGTTCCAAAGTGGTCGTGCTTTATGCTTTATGTCCTCCTCCCTTTGCTGCTTCTTCGGCGGAGAGGCTTCATCTACTATGCCCTGTTCGGGCCCTAATGACATGTAGACTACTCTGGCCTGTGGCACAAGTTGTCCCAATGCCTAGTGTGTTTTGGTGCTGGCCGCAGAGGGCTTGCCAGCTCCAAGCACCAGATTTCTTATTGGATGAAGGACACTATCTCTCTAGCTCATGAGATGCTGAGCCTCCCTTCACCTCTAGGCCTTAAAGCTCACTCTATTAGAATTGTAGCATCCTCCCAGGCTCTTTTTAAAGAGGTCCCTTTGGAGAATATCTGGGTTGCGGCAGGGTGGTCCTCCTTGCACATTTTAATCAGGTTTTACAGCCTGGATTTGGATGCAGCTCCTGGTTCCTGGGTCTTTTCTGCATGAACGAGGTGCTGCCAAGCTCCTTGCACTGCCGAAGAGGCTTCTTCGGTAAAGAATCTGAGGAATTGATGATGCACTCACTATTAATAGGTGAGTGAAGTAGCATCGCTGAGGAGAAGTCCATGCCATTGGCCAATAAATTGGCGTGATTTGATACAGGTTTCAGATCGGCACCTCCTAGGGGGTGTCCAATTGCATCATTGCTACACAGCCTCTTGTTCCCTATTCAGCGAACATGGGTTAGGCATGTAACCCGAGACGTTTTGTGTTTGTAAAAATGATCATAAATGTGTTTGCGTGTGTCAGAACTGGACGAGGAGCAGCTGAGTTCGTCTCTGAAGGGCATCGAGGACCGTTTGGTGGAGGAATACAAGAACAGTGCCAGCTACAAACAGACAAAAAGCGAGCTGGAGCGAATCGTTCAGGGACAGGACTACAGCACACGACCCAAATCCAGAACCATCACCTACAGCACGTCCTTCTGCCACCAGTTCAACTGGGTCCTCAAGAGAACCTTCAGGAACCTCATGCTGAACCCACAGACCTCGTTCGCTCAGGTCAGCACCATCGTCTACATCAGGCATTCACAAATGTTTCTATCAGTCTTAAATATTTAACTGAAGTTCCTCTGAGATTTTAAGATATTTCAGTAATTTAATAACACACCACATAATGTTCTTTTAGTATCATTTAGATACTAGTATAGGTTTCATTATTATTTAAAATTAGTTTTTAATTTTATGTTTTTGTAAATTTTTGATAAAAGTTTAATCATTTTTTGTTTTTGTCAGTTTTATTATTTTGTCTGTATTATGTATATTATTTTTAATTATTTCATTTTGAGTTTATTTTTGTACAGCAAGTTAAATTAAATAAAACTTAGATGTTTCCTTGGCAACTGGTTAAAATAAAATAAGATCTCTTTTTTAATATTTTAAGTAAAATAATGTTTATATTTAATTTTTCATTTTATGTATTTTATTATTTTAAGTAACAGGTTTTTTATTGTTTTAGTTAAATATAATAACTCATGCAGGTAAACATAAAATATTTAGTTTTTTTTAAATGCTTTATTTTTATTGTTTGATGTTAATTTTACATTATTATTTTATTAATTATTACATTATCGTCAACTCTTCTCATAGATTAATATGAATTCTGTTTGATTAATTGAATATTCACAATATATTTGAGGTGAATTTTCTGGTGATATGAACTTGAGTAACAGAAAATATTTCAGTGGTTATCTTTTTTCGTCAAAATATATGTGAAAAGAAAATGTATATTATATATAAATTATATTTTTTCTTTTTTCTTTTTGTTAAAAAAGTAATGAAGTTTTGATTTGGGTTGGTGTTAGTATTTCTATATTAATCTGAGATTGTTTCTCCAGATCGGAGTGATAATTTTCCTGGCTCTGGTTGTTGGAGCCATATTTTTTGGAGTGAAGGAGAATTCAAGCGGCATTCAGAACAGGTATGAAAACACATTCATCCAGTTCAGTCAGTATTTCAGTATTTCTGTGAGATAAATCATGTCTACTTGAATTAGAGTGATTCAGTGTTCAGATCTGATGAACAGAAGCTGTGGCACATTAGCCCTGGTGTTTTCAAATATAATTTACTGAATAACTCATATATTTATATATGCTTTGTATATACTGTACATCTCATATATTTTGAAAAACTCCAATTGGTTGTCCACTAACAGTAATGTGTGTGTGTGTGTGTGTGTGTGTGTGTGTTTCAGGATAGGCGCACTCTTCTTCATCACCACCAATCAGTGCTTCAGTTCCGTTTCCTCAGCTGAACTCTTCATCGCTGAGAGGAAACTGTTTGTGTGAGTAAATACACACACACACACACGTCTGGTTTGCTATCCTTGTAGGGACTCTCCATAGGCGTACAGATGTACAGACCGTATATTCTATTGTCCTACACCAACCCTACACTTAAACCTACCCCTTACAGGAAAAAAACTTCATTTTGTGTGAATTATTAGCTTGTTTACCCGTGGGGACCTCAATTTAGACACGACACGAGTCCCCATGAGTCTGTGTGTGTTCAGGTTTAAGTCCCCACCTGAATAGAAAAACAGGTACACACACACACACACACACTTGAGTTGGCAAGTGAGAACCGGTTCTTCCTGAATGAATTTCATTATGTTTGGTTGCATTAATGTTTCTTGATTATCTGCTTCAGGACTGAAATGTTAAAAGTTCTTATTTGCATCTCTAACACACAGCAGTTTATCCAAACATTCTGTAGGAGGTGAAATAACTTATGCAAGTAAATAAATGTAGAGTGTTTTGTTGATAGTGGGAGTATTTGTTTTAATGCACATGTCCAGTGTAGAAACACTGTAATTGTAGGTTGCTTATGTGTACAATTAATTAAAATAAATTAAAAATGGCTTTGTATATAATTATAGTTTGATTATCAAATAGGGTGAAAAGGTTATTTAGGTAAAAGTTTTAAAATTATTTAATTATTAATAGAATTATTGTTTTGATGTATTCTATAGTACAGGTGTATTATTAGAATTGTAGGTTATTTTTATATTTTATTTTATATGTATTTATTTTTTTATTATTATTGTTTATTTTATTTTTTTTTAATTTAATGGTTTTAGTGAAATATAATTCCTCTGGTTAATGATCACATGACATGCAGGTAAATAAATAATTACTTTACTTAATTAATATTAAGTAAATATATAAGTGTTTTAATCTGATATAATGTTAAAATGAAAGAAATCATTTTCAGTTGAAATCAAAATAGATTTTCATGAACTCTGGTTGTAGATTAATGTGAATGTGTATTATTATTTTTATTAAAGTTTTATTATATAAGAATATTTCTGTGTTCATTTTGTAATTATTTGCAGTTAAAAATAGTATAATATAAAATATGTAAAAACAAAAACAAAGAACTAAATAACTGAGAAGGTACAACTACTATTATTCAAACTGAGTGGGTTATTATTCATAAGATTAAATGTTTATCACATCACATTCAAAACAGAATAGAAGTTCTTAAGGACATCTTAATTTTTTCCAGTATCATAAGTCACATCATACATAATCATGATCAATCATCGTTTACAACAATTAGCCTATTGGTGTCACCTAAAATAAAAACAACAACCATGCACATCCCTAGCAGTACTAATATGTATTATAGTGCTATGTTGTAATGCTTAATTTCAACAATGAATTAGAAATAACTTTAGAAATACAGATTTAAGACTAATTTAACCCTCTGGTGCTGTTTGCATGGCAGACAAATATGACAGATTGTCTTTTTGTTTGTGAATGATAAGTACTATATTTTAGTTTGATAATGCATTTTATTTAATATTTTGTAATTTTAGGAATTTTCAAATTATATTTATGGAATAGTTATGATCCATTTAATACCTGTTAACCACTTTTTGAACATAGATGTGAAAATGACACTTTTTAAAGACACTTAACCTTTTTAACTTTTTAAAAGTTAAAGAAGTGAAATTTTAAAAGATTATACAAGTTTAAGTGTATTGTTTTAAAAGTGCACAAAAATACAAAATCTATATAATGTATTTTCCAAAACATGTTTCAATCTAAAACTGTGTATTTTAATCAAAACCATAAATCTAAACAAGCTGTGCTCCAAATTTGAGGTTGATATCACAAAAAATGTACAGTATTAGGATTTTGTTTGGGCGCAGTACCAAACATTTCCACTAGACGAAATCCACTTCCCATTCGTTTTCAATGCGGTCATTTTTGAATGTGAACAGTACCAGTGAAAATCAAAGCCAAAAATCTGAAGTTGTTGTTGATATTGCCAAAGTTGAGCTTTCTGTGAGATTTTTAGGCACAATGCCAAATGTTTCCACTAGATGAAATTTGCTTCCCGGTCTGTCCCTTGTAATGTGATGATTTTTGACCATGAACAGTACAAGTGTGACTATTTTTTTTTTTCAGGACCATTTAACCCTTTCAAATCATGAATGTGTTTTTTTTGTTGTTGTTGTTGTTGTTTTTTTTCACATAGAAAGTGCAAAACCTTTACCAAGTATCGTACTGTTCTGATGAAGTAGGTCATTTTTGAGCACCAGAGGGTTAAGAGGTCATTTGTGATGATTTTAAGATTCGTTTCAAGAATTTGAATTCTTCAAGTTTTGTTTTTGAAAAGTAATTTTTGGGAATACAAAATATTTCTAACCTTTTTTCCAAAGTAAGAAAATAAGAAGAATATAAGAATAATTTAATTCTAAAGAATGTTTGGTGAATTTGGCTGCTGATATTTTCTGTGCAGTTATCTTGGGTATTGATTGATTGATGATGTTTTGTTGCTGGGTGTGTCCTCAGGCACGAGTACATCAGTGGATACTACAGAGTCTCGGTGTACTTCTTGTCCAAGGTCCTGTCTGACATCCTGACTCTGCGCACAATCCCGGCCATCATCTTCAGCTGCATGGCATACTTTATGATCGGTCAGACACTCATCGCCTTCATCATCATGTCATTCATGTGCATATGGTATCAGACGTTTGGTTTGATGTGTTTGTGTTTCTTGTGCAGGGCTGAAGGCATCGGCTGAGGCCTTCTTCATCTTCATGTTCTCCATCATTCTGGTGTCGTACACAGCCACGTCCATGACTCTGGCCATCTCTGCTGATCAGACGGTGGTGGCCATCGCTAACATCTTCATGACCATCAGCTTTGTCTTTATGATGGTAAAAAAACACTCACTCTCTCACACACACACACACACACACACACACACACGTTTAAACATGAATAATAAAGCAATACATACCACATGAGGTTGTAAGTGTACTATGGTTAAGTGTTTTTTAAGCATTTGCAATAACTGCAATAACTAATTATTTAATTATTATTTCAATTTAATCTCTCTCTCTCACCAAACTAATGTAGTGAAATGAATTGAAAATGAGGGAATGGAAATTTTAAAGGATATTAGTGAGTTCATTTCAAAGTTAGATGTAATCATTAAAATAAGAAAATAATACAATTAAAAAAACATCATAATAGTGAACTATATAAACGTATATATACAGTATCTCACAAAAGTGAGTACACCCCTCACATTTCGGCAATCATTTTAGTATATCTTTTCAAGGGACAATTCTATAGAAATGAAACTTGGATATATTTTAGAGTAGTCAATGTGCAACTTGTATAGCAGTAAAGATTTACTGTCCTCTGAAAATAATTCAACATACAGCCATTATTGTCAAAAAAGCTGGCAACAAAAGTGAGTACACCCTACGTGATAACAGCTATACGTCGTTTAACCATGCAGAGCCACATGTCCTATTCATCATGTTCATGTTTTTGTCTGCTTGACAGGACTATACAAATATGTGTATCTTGTATTAGAGCAGTTAAAATTTGGTGCTTGTGTACAATTCTCTCATACTGACCACTGGATGCTCAACATGGCACTTCATAGCAAAGAACTCTCTGAGGATTTGAGAATTAGAATTGTTGCTGTCCACAAAGATGACCGAAGTTTGGTAACACCCTGAAACTGAGTTACAGTACAGTGGCCAGTGTCATACAGAGGTTTTCCAAGATGGGTTTCATTCGGAAAAGGCCTCGCAAGGGTCGATCAACGATGTCAAGATCCTCGTGCTGTGCGTCAGGTGCAGAAGCTGGCTTCAAAAACAGACGCATGAGTGCTGCCAGCATTGCTTCAGAGGTTGCAGAAGCGGAAGGTGAGCTTGTCAGTGCTCAGATCATATGCCGCACACTGCAACAAGTCGGTTTGCATGGCCGTCGTCCCAGAAAGCTGAAGCTGGCTCACAAAAAAAGCCTGCAAACAGTTTGCTGAAGACAACCTGTCCAAGAGCATGAATTACTGGAACCATGTCCTGTGATCTGATGAGTCTAAGGTAAACTTGTTTGGCTCAGATGGTGTCCAGCATGTGTGGCGATGCCCTGGTGAGGAGTACCAAGAAAATTGCATCTTGCCTACAGTCAAGCATGGTGGTGGTAGCATCATGGTCTGGGGCTGCATGAGTGCTGCTGGTACTGGGGAGCTGAGGTTCATTGAGGGAAACATGGATTCCAACATGTACTGAGACATTCTGAAGCAGAAGATGATGCCCTCCCTTCAGAAACTGGGCCGAACGGCAGTTTTCCAACATAATAACGACCCCAAACACACCACCAAGATGACAACTGCCTTGCTGATGAAGCTGAAGGTGAAGGTGATGGAGTGTCTCCAGGCCTGAACCCTATGGAGCACATGTGGGACATCCTCAAGCTGAAGGTGGAGAAGCACCACGTGTCTAACATCCAGCAGCTCCGTGATGTCATTATGGAGGAGTGGAAAAGGATGCCAGCAACAACCTGCGCAGCTCTGGTGAACTCCGAGCCCAGGAAGATTAAGGCAGTGCTAGATAACAATGGTGCCCCTACAAAATATTGACACTTGGGACACAGTTTTGACATGTTCACTTAGGGTGTACTCATTTTTGTTGCCAGTTATTTGGACAATAATGGCTATATGTTGAGTTATATTTAGAGGACAGTAAATTTGTACTTCTATACAAGCTGCACGTTGACTACTCTAAAATATATCCAAGTTTCATTTGTGTAGTATTGTCCCTTGAGAAGATATACTAAAATGTTTGCTGAAATGTGAGGGGTGTACTCACTTTTGTGGACAAGTTAACGCGTTATTATCGCGTTAAAGCATTAATTAATTAACAGCGTCAATTATTTTATCGTGCATTAATGCAGTTTTATCATTATTTTGAAAGTCTGTTGCTCACTGGCTCTGAATACACATACAGACAAACCATGGGTCACAGGAGGGTTGGGATGTTGATTGGTACTGGCTTGGGATGGGCGTCATCACGCGTCTCAACCAATGAGAGCATTTGGGGAGGGCCTAAGACTACAGCAGCGCTCACATGAACGCTCCCGATAAAATTATTTAGGCTAAACATCAACATTCACAAACAAATGTTCACTGTTATTTTTAACAGAAAAACAAGCATGGACTGCTCCGTGTATGGTTTGGCATGGCAGAATACGAGCAGCGCTCGCTTTATTATCACAAAAAAGCTGACATCTCAGTTCATCACGATCTCATAAACTCTGTTATAACACAATGAATGTATGCACAATGAATCTTCCATAATGTCGACACTTCATGTGTTATAATGAGAGGATTCATGAGCATGCAATTTTCACCATTGCGCAAGAACTTTTGAGCGGTGAGTGGATTCTAACTTAAACACCTTTGATTGGCCATTACGTTCCTGAAATCAACAGAGATGTCTGTGATTGGCTACATTGCTCAATGCTCCAAAACACGTGTTATAAATAGAAACTGCCTAAGCTTGTGCATGTTAATCATTTTTATGTTATTTTAGTTGTTCTTGTTACTTTTCAACAACTCACAAGACTGCTGTCTTTACATTTGGAGCAGCATGCAGAGTAACCAAATTTTCTGTGTTGGCCTTTTTGAATTTTGACAAAAATTGCTATATTTTACAAATGCATTGGCGTATCATTTCAAAGCTTGGTATGTGTCTTTGGCATCATGCCCTGAAGGTACTCAAAAAGATCTGTGGCAATGCCACCTTGTGGGCAAACATTTTACATTTTTGAGAAGTTGACAGATGAAACGGTTTTAGTTTACCACATCAACAAATTTGATGTCATGATGCCAAACTGTATCTGAGGCTGTGTCTCTGCAAATCTTTGACCTACAAACTTTGTCATTGTCACTTCACACTGACCACACCACATCAATTTGTTAACAGCGACACCTATTGGTCAAAAGAGATAAACCATTAAGTCATATTACTAATGATTGAATTCATGATTTTTCAGCCAGTTTGAGTAAAAATCACCTTAAGATGTCTTTAATTACTCATTGTTGCGTTTGGTCTGATCCTCCCTGGCATGTTTGCTGCTCATTCTGCCGCTGCTTGGCCCCTTAATTGCTGCTTGCAGCTATATTTTATATGTAAATTTCTGTATTTGTGTATTTGTATATAAATGTATGTTAATAATATATATTATGTAGTTGTTAAAGCATGTCTGATTCAATGTTTGAGCTGATCTAGTTCATAAAATGATTTAAAAAAACATTGCTGTCTAGTGTGTTCTGTAATATGTAGTGTTATTTCTCCATGTGTTCAGATCTTCTCAGGGCTGCTGGTGAATCTCCCCAGTGTCGTTAACTGGTTGAACTGGTTGAAGTATCTCAGTATTCCTCGTTATGGTCTCGCTGTGAGTCTTTATCTGCATCAAGTTCTTCTGCTGAAGTCCATTTATTGAGATTAATTTTATGCATGATTTATATATTCATAATATTGTTTACGTTTGTTAGTAGTTTAGTGTTTATTGTTTTAGTGAAGTATAATAACCTTGATACTTAGAATAAAACACACTGTCTGCTTTGTTAAGTGCAGAACAGATAACAATGTTCATTTGTGTCTGATGTTGATGAATGTTCTTCCAGGCTTTGGAAATCAATGAGTTCACCGGACTCGAATTCTGTGACCCAAGGAACATGAGCGGTATAGAAACACAAGTGTGAGTATAAATCTGCATGTGACTAATAAACAATCAACTGAAAGTAAAATCATCAAAAAAAAAAAAAAAAAAGTTACATGAAATAAAAGAAATGTTAATGAACTAAAATGTGTTACTTGGAATGCTGACACTTTACAATAATGTTACATTTGTCAAAATCATCAGTTAAACTAACAATGAAAAACTGCTGAAGCATTTATTCTTACTTAATGGTAATGTCAACATTTAGTAAAACATGATTAAAATCAAATGTTGGATCTGTTAGTATTATGTAATGGACCTGAGCTAACATAAACAATTAAGTTTGACGAGTTTTTATTTACTAGCACTAACAGAAATTCATAAATACTGGAACAGATGTTTAGCCTATTGTTAGTTAATGCATTAACCAACATTAACAAATGGAACATTATTGTAGAGTGTTGCCAAATAAATGTAAAACAAACAAACAAACAAACAAAACTTGAGCAAGATGCTAAACCAAAATATCATAAGTTGTAGTAAAATAACTAAAACAGAAATAAAGAGTATAGTCTTATTTAAAAACAACGGAAAGAAAACAAGAAAAAAACAGAGCTGCGAAAATATGCTAATAAAATATGACTGCTGATCCCTGCGTCCCAATGTTCATACTATCCATACTAAATAGTATGTGAGATTAGAGTAAGTGTGTCCCAAAGCATAGTATGTTGAAAAGAGCGTGGTCTACTATTTCAGGTAGATATTTGAAGTGTGTGTCCGTGCACACTCTAATGGCTAATACTGCCCACAATCCATTGCGCTTTGGTGAAGGATTTGTGTCAGAGCTACATGAAAACTACTAAATGAAAAGCATTAAAAATGACAAACATGGCAGATGTGCACGACCAACGGTTAAGTGGAGAGGGGTTTGAGTTACTAATAATCAACATTTTAACCTGGTAAAAAATATTTCATCTGCAACAACAATGCCAACTTTTATAAACGTATGTTTGGCCATTAACTTTTCAATGCATCATTATGCATTAAGTGCACACTGCACGAGTTTCCTGCTGTTTGCACATACTATTCCCCTGCCATTCCTTCTTTTCTTTGTTTAAAAGAGCATTGCAGATGCACAGTAATTTCTAGTTTTAGTTTTCAATCCGATCAAGTGTTTACATGTCTTTTTGATCTTATTAGAATAGGCCTACACCACCCCTTCTAATCTGATTGAAATTTCATTGGGATCGAGCTCAGTCAGATTGATTAAGGTGTTTACATGAAGGCTTTTCGGTCCGATTGAGCCATCAGTCTGATTTCTAACGGATTATTTGGTTGCATAAACGTAGCTTGTGTAGAAATCCAACATGCAATGATGCTTAACTACTTTTTAAAAATGTTATCATCATTTCTCATTGCAGCTGCACCACAGGCGAGGACTTTCTGAGCGAACAGGGCATCGATTACTCAACCTGGGGTTTGTGGCAGAATCATTTAGCTCTGGGAATCATGACCCTCATCTTCCTCATCATCGCCTACCTCAAGCTGCGCTTCATCAAGAAATTCACCTAAACACAAGTTCATGTTCTTTCTCACACACTCCAACAAGATCCACTAAATCCTACAGATATTACATCGTTTCCCACTCAAACTATCATCGTATGCAGAAGGAAATCATAAACATAAATCCAGTCATGCTGCAGACACAAATCATGTGAAGCATTGACTCTGCTCAGGTTTATTGTTCTCAACTTTTCACACCAAAGATTTGTATTAGATATTATTATTTTTTTATGTTCAAAATATTTCAATTTTTTTCCTACAGATTATTCAGTAACAGTACAGTAAATAAATATGGCAATATGGAGTTACTCCAGTTTGACACCTTTTAGTTGGGTTTGTTTGCTGTGGATATTTTTGTAAGTTTCATTTATATATTTTGTTAATAGAAAATACTTTTGTAATTTTTTAGGACAGCAACGTTTAATAAAAACAAATGCTCTGATTATTTGTGCCAATGTCATTTAAAACAAATCTGTTTTTCATTTAATTTTCAGTTCCTATGATTCTCATCATTATAAACACACCTGCATTCAATCAGATAAACCAACTTACAAATATTTATATTAAAATATCAAAATCTAAATTAAAATATTTCAATAATATTTATATTGTTTACATGTATGTATTTGATGAAAGTTATTGTTCTTGTTTTATTATGATTATTATTTACTTCATAATAGGTGTCTTATGTTGACTTAATTGGTGAGTGTGAGTTTACAACCTGAGACTGATGCATCTCCTCCAAGTGTGTTGACTTTTCAAGGCAAGGCAAGTTTATTTATATAGCACATTTCATACACAATGGTAATTCAAAGTGCTTTACATAAAAGGAAGTAAAATAATCATAAAAAAAAGTAATCACAACAATAAAACAAGGAATTTAAAAACTTTTAAAATGATTTAAAATTAATTTAAAACAGTTAAAAAGAGAATGATTATACATAAAATACAGTGCAATCAGTTCAGATGTAGCACAGTGCTCATTCAATAAATGCACAGCTAAACAGATGAGTTTTGAGTCTGGATTTAAATGTGGCTAATGTTTGAGCACATCTGATCTCTTCTGGAAGCTGGTTCCAACTGCGAGCGGCATAATAGCTAAAAGCGGACTCCCCTTGTTTTCCGAGGTGAAAAACAAGTACACTTCCATAATGTACTTAAAGTGCTCTATTCTCACACACTAATTTTGTACTTAATATACTAAAAATGATCCTTTAGTACTTCTTAAGGTCAACTTAAGATCATCTAAGTGTACTCGACTGTGCTATTTTGCGACACCATGAATATGAACTAAAATGCACTTTTAACATACTATCTTTGTATTTAAAAAAATGTATTTAGCTACCACTTGTATTACACTTGAGTGTACTAGTGTATGAAAGATGGGTTCAAGTGTGAGATTTTTGGGTGAAGTATCCATTTAATTCATTCTTGAATGTCACATTTATACAGGTTTATTTTGAAAGCTTTGATGGAATAATTACTTTTGTAAATGTAAGAAGCAACCACTGGATGTTTGTGGTAAGTGAAGAAATTTCATGTTGTTGTCTATGCATGTAGGCCATATCTAAATCGAGCAGAATGTAAACAGTTCTCAACAGTTCTTTACCTAATGAGGCCTCAGGACTAGATGGAGAAGGCGCACCTGCTGCAACGAAACCAGTGAATGATGGCTTGCTATGCTAGGTTGCTGTCCATGGTTCTGAATCGAGTGTTGGTAAAAATTTGCACAAATGAACTTCTCTACTAACTTACAAAATAATAATTTGCTAAATAAATAACTTACTAAATAACCTTTAAATTCCATAAGAATTGAGTGACAAGAATATGGTTATTGTGAGAGAACTGAACTCCTGAGAGATTTAACTTAAACTTCACTTAAATCACTTAAGTACTTGCTGAACATTCAGTCAAATTGTTTTTCACATGATAATTGACCCTTCACGAAGACCCTAGGCAAACCACCTGCTCTGCCTATAGTTAGTGCCAGCCCTGGTTAACATTCAGTGGAAGCCACATTTCTCACACTGTGCAAGAGGAGGCAACAAGCTGTGGAGTGTTTGTCTTACAGGTATCCTTTAAAAGAAAACATTAAGATTTCAAATGTGCGATTAAATAAGCTGAGCTACTTTGCACTTTGACCTCTAAAAAGTGTTCTAGAACTCTAATGGTCTCTTTTATATGCTGGTTGTTATAACAAACTTTGGTCCCCCAAAGGCAAAAGAAACTGCATTCCTGATTATTTTGATATCAATCCATCTGGAGACAATATTGAAAAACTAAGAAGGCAAATGGCAGTGGAAATACTCGTTGCATCAGGTCAGTTGTTCAAAACTGTGAAAAAACTGTTAATTTGTTAAACCCTTCGTAATTTAAACTATCCATTTTACAATCAAAACAGGAGTACTGCTCCATTTATGCCTTGAAAGACCTCAGTCAAGGGACAAGCACAGTAATTTTCAAGTATTTTCCTACTTACTGATTGTTGATGTTATGTTTGTTGAATTAGAACAATCCCTTGGGCAGGTACCAGAGCACATGCAATCCACTTTAAATTTCTAACCCGTCTCTGAAATGGGTCAAATCAAAGATATTACCTGAGAAATTAAATACGCTAGTAAACTGCACTCAATCAATTCTTCTAAACTTAATGTACGGAGTGAATGGTTTATCTGACGTTCAGAGGCATGGGAAAGTTGTTTGTTGCTACCAGGCAGCGCATTTTGATCACCCGCCGCCCCAGTGCTAACACACATTGTAGCCTATAGTTAAATAAGGTAGTTGTTTGCTTTGTAATTCATTGTGTTATGTCAAGTTTGTGTACAGGTGACATTTAGATGTGCTAACGAATCTGAACCACTGTGCTGAGATGGTAAATTGCCAATAAGACTGCCAATGAGTCAAGGCTAAAATTGGCCATGTTTTGTAAATTTATGAATTATGTCTTGCTTTTATCTGTGTGACCATAAATTATGGAGTAAGAGTTTACTCTCTTGAAAGGACAAAAAAAAAAAAAAGACACACACAAAATATTCTTACTAGTGTTCACCAGACTAAAATTTTAATAATTCTAATAACACAAGATAAGCACAACAGTAATGTTCAAACGCCCGTGACAAGCATGTAAAAGCCATTAATAATGGAAACATTAATATTTTATTTCTTCGAGCTGTACATAAACAATATACTTAAAAATGTGGTTCTCACACGTTTATGAGCTCTGTCGCTTGCTGTCAGCAGCGTCTGAGAGAGGTTAAAACAGCCTTTGCATATTATTGGTTTCAGTATAACTGAGAATGAAACAGGACTGCCCCCTGCTGCTAATGTACTTCATGTGCCAGAGAACTTCACTATGTCTTGACACGGCAGGTCGTGGGATCCCTTTCCCTGTGATGCACATTTTTAATGGCCACATCCGTATATCTTATTGATGATGTTCAAGACTTTTCTGTATGTAACTGAGAACCTGCACAAATATCTGCAAAGTGAAACAGCAGACTTTGCTAATGTTGCTGAGTACAAAGGACACTCTTAAGCAGATGCTGTCAAGACCCGAGAGTGGATTGTCGAACTTGATGATGCAATTTAAGATTTCCTAACTAGAGATAAGATACGATTTTGTAAGATAGGATAAGAATCCCAAATCAAGTTAAGATTTGCTTCTGTAATACGAATTTGCAAAAAATCCTAATTTAACATATATCTTAAGTTAAGTAAAAATCTCTGTAATACACGCCCAGATCCCAGAGTCATGTGCTGCTACTAGACAAAGGCAGAAGCAGGTTTATGTAGTGGACTCTAGTTGTGGAGCAGTGAGCGATAAATACATGTTTCTATCTTGCCACGACAGAATAGTTGCTAAGATGGATAAACATTTTGGCCAAATTTTGAGAGGTGTTCAAGAGTGTAATCCTGGACCAGCTTTCTTTGTGAGAAGCACCTCCGAGGTCTGGCAGATCATTATAATGTTAATCTAAAATCAGAGGAGGTTTTAGTGGCTAAAAACTTTATGGCTCTCAATGTGTTTTCAACTTGCTGGATGAAGTCATGTTCCCAAACCTTGACACAGGTTATGTATATCTCTCTGACGTTCCCAGTCAATAGCTGTAGTTGTGAACAGTCATTCCGTGCTGAGATGGATTCACACTTGGCTGAGGTGCACGATGGGACAAGACAGGCTTCACCATGTTCCTGTCTTCTCAGTTCAGAGGGAAGAACGGTAACACTTTAGAATACTGTTTCTTACTTACTATTGAAGAACTAACAGGTAATTATTCATTAACACTTAACTCACTACTGTTAACTATTAAGGAAGATGTGTACTGAACAGTTATACACAAATAGTCACTACAATAATCAGGCTGTGGCCCACAAATCAAGTACTTGAGTAAAAGTACAGATACCCCAATAAAATATTACTCCAGTAAAATTATAAGTAGGCCTATTCATTTTCAAAATCACTTGAGTAAAAGGACAAGTGCAAAGTACTACTACAGTAGCAACTTTGTTACAGTCCACTACTACATTAGCCTATAATGGAAATGAAATATGCATTTTGTTTGCTGCACACCCAAAAGGACTCATTACTATAATTGTACATAACGAGGGGCGAGAACCAGAAGGGCGTAAGTGACATTTTGGGTGAAGTGGATATATATATAGCCTATCAAATGAAAGCTGTCATCCATAAGTGTACAATTTTTTATTATTAATGATTGAAATCAGTGCACAAATTCAGATCAACCTATGGTACATTTTTGTTTTGGCCCTCCTGTAAAGTTGGTGAAATGTCACTTACGCCTTTCTGGTTCTCACCCCTTATGTTTTTGCCTGTATGGTAAATAATTGCTTTGTGCGCATGTTCTGTAGGAAATCTGCTTCGGAAAAGAACACCACTCCACTGTCTTGCCATAACTATACAACTTACTACAGATACAGTACACTCTGTAAAATGGTGGTTTGTTAATTCATTAATTTACCAAAACACTGGGATGAAGCTGTTGGGTCATATTTGTTTTTTTTAGTCTTGGGTAGTGTTTGTGTTGTGTTAATGCCAAACCCCCCCCCACTTTAAGTACTTAGTTTAAATGTGGGCAGTATACAGTACAGTAAAACAGAATAAAATATGCTGTATTAAGAAATGTTCTCATCTGAAATAAAGATCGTAAACAAGTTGTGTCATGTATTTTACAAAGTTTATGATTAATTTTATAGTTTTTTTTAGAGTGTAAGTTTGATTTGAATCAAAAATGATGCAGTAATTATTATTTACTAATAGGTTCACTTTAGAATACTGTTTCAGGTTCTAAGTAATTATTGCTGAATTATCTAATAATTCTTTATTAATTACTAATGGGTTCCCAATATTTTCACTTTAGAATAGGCCTACTGTTTCAGGTTCGAAATAAGGCCTGCAGAATTATTTGATAATTATTTATTAATTACTAATTGGTTACCTGTATTTTCACTTTCCCTCAGTCCTTGCCTTACATACAGGAATTGAATTAATAGTAATATGGTATATGCTGAGGAGGCACACATACAGTAATGTATATAAAATATAAAAACTAAGGTAAGTTATCGCAAGGCATCCGAGTGGTGGTGGGGTTCCTACCAGAAGCTGATTTCTTACAAAACACACTCACAAAACAATTCACGACACAGGCAAAACTTCTATAAAATTTATTGCATTTTCATACTACTACTACTACTACTGCTAATAACATTTATATGAAAGGGTCACAACTCAATGTAATTGTGTATGACTGTTCATTAGTAGTTACTTCATAGTTATTTTTCTTGAACCTTAACTAGTAGATAATTAGTAGTTCTTCAGGAGGTATGACAGAATACATTAGTTATTGATTAGCTAACTGTTACTTAACACAATCATAAAATTGTATTACATACTGATTAGTTAGCACATATTCCTTAGTAGTTAACAGTAGATCCATTTTATAGCATATGAACCCTTCTCTGTGGACGCACAGTTGTAGATGTAGCGAGAAGACAATAAGTGTCATAGATTTGATATAATAATGATAATTATTAATCCCTCATAACACAATTGAAAATATTTTCATTTTTAAACCTAATAGCAGTTACAATTGCTGGACATGTTTTGTCCCATGTCTCAAGAATCAGTGTTTGGAGAGTTTAGGCAATTGGGCTGATCGAGCCCAGGCACATACTTGGCTTATGCTGATAATTCATCAGTGGACTTTCCTTGTCAATATATATTTATTCCACACTGCAAATACACAAGAAAGTTTTCTCTCTAATTTTATTATTTCTACAGTGCCCACTAATATTGGCACCCTTGATAAAGATGAGCAAAGGCGGCTGTGAAAATAAATCTGCATTGTTTATACTTTTGATCTTTCACTCAAACAATTCACAAAATTCTAACCTATCATTGAAGTAAAACAATTGAAAGTGGGGAGAAAATCTCATGATGAAATAAATGTTTTCTCCAATGAATGTTGGCCACAAATATTGGCACCCCTAGAAATTTTTATGAGTAAAATATCTCTGAAGTATATTCCCATTCATATATACATTTTTTAGCACACCAGGGTGACTAGGAGCATGAAATTGTCCAGCCATGACTTCTGTTCCACAGGATTATAAATATGAGGAACACAAAAGCCAATTCCCTTAATCATCCACCACAAGGAGTAAAACCAAAGAACATAGTTCTGATGTGCAGCAAAAGATTGTTGAGCTTCACAAAATAGAAAGTGGCTGTAAGAAAAGAGTTAAAGCATTGAAAATCCCCATTTCCACCATCAGGGTAATAATTAAGAGGTTCCAATCAACTAAAGATGTTATAAATCTGCCTGGAAGAGGAAGTGTGTCTATATCGTCCTAATGCATGGTGAGGAGGAGAGTTTGAGCGGCCAAAGACTCTCCAAGGATCACAGCTGGAGAATTGCAGAGATTAGTTGAGTCTTGGAGTCAGAAAGCCTAAGAAAATATATATATATCAAACATCCCCTACATCAGCACATGTTGTTCGGGAGGGTTTCAAGGAAAATTCTCCTCATTCATCCAAAAACAAACTCCAGCAAATTCAGTTGTCAGACATGACTGGAACTTCAAATTGCACTGGCTTCTATGGTCACATGAAACTGAAAAAATAGCTTTTTGGCAGCAAACCCAGCAGATGAGTTTAGTACAAAGAGGGATAAAAAAAAAAGTACCCCATGTCAACGGTTAAATGTACTGCTGGATCTTTAATGTTGTGGGCTCTCAATCAATATTGGACGATATTATCCTGGGGCGGTCCCCCTGACTTGTGGGGTCCCCCAAGGCTCTATTTTGGCCCCTTTATTGTTTTCTTTTAATATATGCTTCCTTTAGCCTCTATTTTTGAAAAGCATGGCTCGTACTATCACTGCTATGCAGACGATACTCAACTTTATTTGCCCCTGAAGCACAAAAATGGTTTAGACTCCCTCTGTGCCTGTCTTTCCGATGTCAAAGCTTGGATGTCTTTGAATTTTTTTAAATCTAAATGAGAGTAAAACAGAGATCATTGTGTTTGGCTCTTCTGAAGTCCCAAACATTTCTCATGTAAATTCTGGTGTTCTATCTTCTTCAGTTAAATCAGGTGTAAAAAACTTGGGCATCTTTTTCGATAGTGCACATTAAATTTGATAGGCAAATAAATTTAGTTGTCACATCACGTTTTTATCAATTAAGAACGTTGGCTAAAGTGAAGACTTTCCTTTCTTTTAAGCACTTTGAAACTGCAATTCATGCTTTTATTTCTTCTAGAATTGATTATTGTAATTCCCTGTACCTGGGAATACACAGTTCTTCAATATCTAGATCACAAATGGTCCAAAATGTGGCTGCACGTCTTTTAACCGGTGTTCGTAAATACGGTCATGTTACTCCTGTGTTAATGTCTTTACATTTGCTCCCAGTACTCTTTAGAATTGATTTTGAAGTGCTTTTGCTTGTTTTAAAATGTTTAAATGGCCTCACTCCCCCTTACCTCTCTGAATATCATCAGGATAGAACTCTTAGGTCTGCCAACCAGAGTTTGTTGACTGTTCCAAAGTCAAAATTAAAATCTAGGGGTGATCAAGCTTTTGCCATAGCCGCATATAAACTTTGAAACACGTTACCAATCCATATTAGAACCGCACCAACATTATATATTTTTAAATCAAAATTAAAAACGTATCTCTTCACTGTAGCCTATGACTTGTGGTGTTGTTTGTTGTCTGATGTTTTGCTTGGTTTGTATACATGTTTTTATAAGTCTTTTACACCATTGTACAGCACATTGGTCAACTGTAGTTGTTTTTAATTGTGCTTTATAAACAAAATTGAGACTTGAGACTTGTTTTTTTTCCGGAGGTCATGAGCATCTTGTTCAGATGCATGGCATCATGGATTCTATCAAATACCAACAGATAAAAAATCAAAACCTGACTGCCTCTGTTAGAAATCTTCTAATGGGCCGTGATTGGATCTTCCACCAGGACAACAATCCAAAACAAACTTCAAAATAAACACAAAAATGGGTCACTGAGCACAGAATGAAGCTTCTGCCATGGCTGTCCTCTGACCTGAACCCTACAGAAAATGAGTGGAGTGAACTGAAGAGAAGAAGTACTAACATGGAGCTGTGAATCTGAAGGATCTGGAGTGATTCTGGATGAAGAAATGGTCTCTGATCTCTTATCAGGTGTTCTCCAAACTCTTCAGGCATTATAAGAGAAAACTCAGAGCTGTTATCTCGGGAAAAGGATGTTGTAATAATTGGGTGCCAATAATTGTGGCCAACGTGAACTAGAGAAAGCATTTATTTCACACATGTGGAACAGAATGAACACAGGAACATGACCAAATAAGGAAAAACAGGAAACTAAACAGGAACATACACGTGACACTTATCAGATTAAAGAAGAGTTGACCGTCATCTGATGTCCGTCTGATTATTCCACACAAAAAAAAAAATAAATAAAACAACGCAGACTACACCGGTTACACTGCACATAGGAGACAAACAAACTCAACAGTCACACATGTTACTGGAAATTATTGAATAACTCCCTCCCCCCTAACTTAGTTACTATAATAAGATTCCTTTTTGCAGTAACTAGTAGTGTAACTGTCACGTGTCGTTGGAGCCAGGGAAACGTGGAGCTTCGGAACAAATGACTTTATTTGCAATAACAATCTACAGACAATTAACTTTACACTGACATTCACAATGACGATTCAAGACCAAACACTGAGACAAGGAAACACAGGGCTTAAGAAGGCTGGGGAGACTAGATAATTAACAACACAGGGTTGGGGACTAATTAACTAATGAACACGACAAACAAGGACAGGAACAGGAACTCCAAATAAGGCCACGAGAGGAGGGGAAACACAAGACGCTGAGACAAAGTCTGACAGTAACTAATTACTAATAAGATTTCAGTAATAATATTACAGTTACCATCTATAAAACAGCTTAGTTACTTAGTTACTTTTGATGCCTCAAACCCTACTTAAAATCCTACAATCAAATAATTCCTAGATTTATTTTCATAATTTTCACGACTCGCACATGCATGTAATGTCCCCAGTGCGGCAGGCAAGCTTGGAATATGCAAAAGCTTTCCTTTTGTGAGGAAAAAAGATGATCTGAACACTGTTGTGTAAGTTGTGGCTTTACTTTACTCTTGTATTACATCCCACCCACATCCCTCTGATCAGCATGTGCTACATTATATTACTATAATTACAAATCTTTTTGAAAAATTAAACAGTTTCTTACAAACTTATGTGATTTGATAAAATACATAATGAAATGTATATGGGTAATGGAGAAATTACAATTAGCTTCAAGCTACACATGACCATTAATGAGATTAATACAACATTTCTACTTGAATGTTTTATGTGGAAGATACACAGTTACAACTTCCGTGGGGCGTGAAGAAAAAGTAATGCCCCCCACCCACTTTCAATTGTTTTACTTCAATGATAGGTTAGAATTTTGTAAATTTTGTGAATGAAAGATAAAAAGGATAAACAATGCAGATTTATTTTCACAGCCGCCTTTGCTCATATTTACCAAGGGTGCCAATATTAGTGGAGGGCACTGTATATGCAGTGTATGCCATAAGGCATGTTTAGAATGTAATATGTAATAAAAATATTTTCAGAAATATTAATCTCCATACATATTAACCTTTTCCAGTAATTGTTGAAGCGGCGTCACTCTGGCCACCTTATCCGCCAAGCTTGATGCTTTAAGGTCTACACGTATCATAATATATGTACATCAAAATCCAGCAGTGGAGAACATTCATTTATTAAGGATTTCCTTCAAACTCTGCTTAAACTTTCCTCTCGTCTGTGCTCGTGTGAGGATCGCTTTTAACTTGAATTATACAAAACTCACAAGTTAGTAGGTACACAACATTTTGTACCGTGTTTTATTTCTCTTCAAGACATGAATCTTGTAGCTTGTTGTGTTTCTATACCGGTTAAAAGACCCAAAAATCCATTATTCACATCTTCATCATCCATAAGTACCTCATAAATAGCAAATGCATATTTACCTCTTATCTGGATGGATGCTGTTAATGATTCCGGATGCTTCCCCGCCGGTGACCGTCCTGGCTCAGTCAAATTCGTACCTCTGGGAGCTCGTTTAGAATATATTCAGGTTCAGATAACGAGTTATTATTATTAATTAATCACTCAGAGACTTGTTTAAAAAGGTTAACGAATCACCAAAGCATTGGTTTCGTTTTATTAAAAAAACAAATAACTCATAAGCAAATAACAATAAAATAACAGCGAATAGTCTTCACCACGAAGTGTCGGCCCTGACATATAGTCTAACAAGCATTTATATAGTTCTTACACCCCTTGTAACTGCCTCCTCCATCCCAGGCAGGAAACATGACCTTTATGTCAGAGTCTGTACAAAAGTAATGTCAAAAGTTCAGAAGGAAATATTACAACATCTCTAGATAGCAAGCGTGTCTAGTTCTATTTTAAACTATAGGAAAAATTATGACACCTTTTTCAAACATAAGCAACATATAGAACTATATACCTAAACCACAATATAACACCTCTAGCAGGTGTTAAGAGCATCTTATGCCACGGTTTAGCTAAAGGTTCCACCTTGCATGGAAATGCAAAGTGCATCCTCTTGCTTGTAACCGTCATGTTACAAAATAAGCACAGCAACTTATATAACCGTTAAACCTACAAGATTATAATCATCTATGGTTTCGACATAAGATATATTTATACATAACTTTCAACACTCATATTTTTATAACAGGAGTTTTAGAGTTTCACTGTCTCTAAATCATTTGTTAACTTTTGCAGTTCATCTGAATAATCACATAATTCAATCATCTCTCTTATTAATTTCATTATTCTTTTATTTGTCGTTTCCTGTTTTCTCATCAGTCTCAATATTGCCTTCATCTTGAAGATGATCTTCTTGTCTTCTCGCTCTCTCTTGGGCCCGTCTGCGACGTTCCTTCTTCTCCTGTTTCTTGACCTCCCTACTCCAGTCTCTTTGTAGTCCCTGAACTAAAAAATCATCAAAATCAACCTTTATTTTATCTGACCTCTTCCTCACGTTTCTGTTAGAGGATTGATCAGGGAATCGCATATCAGATGAATTAGGTAATAATTCTACACCCTCTCTTGCGGTTATCTGATATAATTCTCTAGTAAGTTGACCATCTACTGGTAATCTATCTTCAACACATTTCATAAAGGTTGTGCCAATTCTATCACTTGTAAATTTTTTCTCAATATATACATCAAAAATGTTTTTCCATCTTCTGAAAAATGTAATCTCTACAAATCTCCTCATTTCCCAAATAGGAAGAATATCTTGCTTTCTAGGGCTATCGTGCATAAGACATTCATTGAGATCCCCATCTCTATCCACAAGAACCGCAATGCTGCCAGAGAGAAATAGACTCGTCCTGCGATTCTGGGCCGATACCAGGCCGCATGAAAAAACCGCCCAAGAGTCATTTCGATCAAATGACCGAATTCTCCTGTACCATCACTGCAGAGGCCTGTAAAAGAAATTAGGACCATCAACAAAGCCTAAGCCGAACACACCTGTACTCACAATTGTTTGAATTTTCTTAAATTCTTTGCCATTCCATTCTTCCTTCTCTGTTAGCTCTAAGAATTCTAATAATTGGAAAATTATTACTGTCCGTCCTGATTTAGATCCTTGTCGTTCATATTGTCGCCCTACTACACATAATTTAATCCACCAAGGGATATGAAATATACCATTTTCATCTTTTCGTAATGTTATATCAATAAAACCATTTATTTTTAATTGCCATCTTTCGCATACTCCATGTCTTGTAGCCATACAATGAACTTGGGTCCATATAGGAACCTCTTTACCTAGTCCATCTATTACCTTATTATTAGGCATTCTCATACATCTAGTGCAATGCCTTTGTCCATTGATTAACTCGAAAAATAATTGTCTTGTGGAACCGCCACACCGTAACAAATTTGCATTTGCCTATGACTTTTCTGTTTCTTTCGGTTCTGCAGGATGTCTCATATATTATCTGATTCAGCTCGCTCCATCCTGCCAGGTCCTGAAAATCAGGCAGAGAATGGTTCGGCTGAGTTCACATCTGTCAATCTTTGACAACAGCCTACACATTCTTTAAGTTTCTTTTTCATTTTATCCCATCTATTCATCAAAATCATTATACCCATCAAAAGAATATTTTCATTTTGCAAATAACATCCTAGCAAAAATGCACTTAAAGTCATAACTCCTATGATTATCCAAAGATAAGCTTCTCTTCCGTACTTAGCAAACAATACCCCTATTAGGTATATTGCATCAATCACTATAATTGCTATTTCGCACCACATAATAAAATCATTTCTTCCCGTAACTTTCATGGTCACATCAATACACAATTTGTATATACTGGTCAAGGTTAACGCTATTAACCCTCTAACACCAAGTATTTTACTCCATCCTTCTGATACCACAATTAAATGGCAAACCAGAATAATTTTACTTAGTCTCTTCATTAATATTATTCTTATCAATTGAAAACATCCAGTTATAAAGTGCCACCAGAGATTTTTGTATACTCCTTGTATCAACATCCATAAAAAATATACGCCCCATTCACCAACCTGAATAAAAGTTTCGGATATTGCCTGAGGAAATTCTCCAACTTCATCAGCCGTTCCGTTAGTGGTGAGGTTGTTTGTCCCGTTGGATGCCATACTAAGCTTTATCAATGTTAGATCTCTGTTGGTCTTACCGTGAACAATTGGTTCTCAAAAATATTATTTTATGTAATTAATAATTTAGCAATTTGCCCAATGTCATATACTTCTAGGTTTTTCCAAGTTTCAGGGTTATCAGTTACCAGATGCCCCCCTCAGCGATGAGTGGTCTTTTGTTTGTTCGTCATGCCCTATATTTTCTATACGTTCTCAGCTCCTCCTATTTCCTCTCTAACGTTATTTCTGTAACAGGTGTCTTTCCACTCCGCTATCTTTTCTATAACAAAGGGTGCTCTGAAATACTCTTTTTCCGTCTCCTAAAACGGTTGTGACCTTTAGCTTGAAAGTCTATCAACTTTTCTATAACCATCAACTCGTCACTTTTTCCTACAGTTTTAGCACACATCCGTGCACCCATAGCAGCACAAGAACATTTTACAATAATGAACAGTAAGATTAATCCTAACACTATTAATCCTCCGTATAAAACATACCATCCTGCGCTAATAAAAAAATCCAATAACCCATTCCAAATATCTTTAGTAACGAAGTTAACTACTGCATTTGCTGCTGTTTTTATTCCATCGATTCCGTCTTCACGAACTCTCCAGGGCCTCATACCACCTTGGACCACCTAAAATCTGTTCACCTATGATCTCAACGCTCGTATTACAAAGACCATCTTTCATCCATTCAAGGCCTAAATAATAAGTTTCATCCTTGCCTTTACACCATTTTTCTTTCCAGTGTTTCCTATGAATTGTATGAGATAAATCATCAATTGCTATAGCATCCAAGCTTGTCAACGGTACATTTTTACCTCCTTTGGGGACCCTATACCTGATCATGCTATTTACAGCGATCTGTGCTGGAGCATGTAACATTTTCCATTCCAGATTCCTATCTATTATCCTAATAACTCCTCCAGTTCCATAACTCATCTCATACCTATTAGCTATATTACTCTTTTTAAAAGTCCATGGTAAGGGAACCAGACCATTGCCCCAGTAACATAATACGGAAGCCATCTGATTAACTGTAATGGGATCGTGACCCGCAGCACATATTCCTAATACTTCGCTGCATTCTCGTCCTGATACTCCATATACACCGTCATCTAAGAAAACTAGTTTATATCTAAAAACCCCCTTCTCATCATTTTTTCTATCAAGGTTTACTCTTTTCATATATAATCTCCTTCTTAGACTTAAAATGTCCTTTGTTTGATTTCCTGTAAAAGGATCTGTGCCGTTAAGGAAATCATCACAGTTCATCTTTTCTTCTTTTTTATCACAAAAATTAGCGTAAGAGAAATCATTATAGTCCGTTTTTGTGTAAAAATATTTCTTTCCATGCCTCTTTTTACTGAGCTCGTCTCTCACACATCTGTTTTACATTGTTTTCATAATGTTCTTTAATTGCCTTTTCTGTTTTTAACATCGCTTTCAATTTCATTTTAACCAAATACACATCTGTTTCCCATTTCGTATTATCTATCTCCCAATAGCCTATTCTAAAATTAAATTTAACCCTTGGTAATATCATTTTCTTTTTCCAAATCCACGGATAAGTTTTATTTAATTGTAAATCAATTTTTGTCTCAGACCCCGACTCCAATTCTGCATAACCTGTCTGTCTCGGGCCTACATGTCTATCTTTTGCCGTGGTTAGCAAAATGAATTCGCCTACTGGGTTTATAATTCTACTATTTTTTATCCAATCTTCTACATTCTTTTTAATCTTCATACCAGAATTATATTTCTCAGTTTCCTTATTTCTCTTGCTTCTCATTACTTCACCTCTCTGTTTGCACTGACCTAATTTCCATGGATCGAAGTTTTCCCTAGATCTGAATATCCAACATCCTCCCAGCTCTTCATTATAGCTAGTTCTATAAGTTGGTCCGATAAAATATCTCACTGTCTTATTACCGTCGCGTTCTTTAATGAAACTATTTTCTTCGTAAACTTCTACCTCTTTTTTATGCCAATGCCTAATCTTCACTGTACTTTTGAGTTTTACTTTTGGTTTCCTTATCATATAATATAGTATCTCATCTGTACTAACGTTGTCTAACCACTTCCAAAAATCAGTGGTGTTCTTTTCTATTTCCTCCTTTTTCTCTTTAATTGTTCCCCACACAGTTAAATCGAAACCAGAAATATTCTGCCTTTCAACCTGCACTTCGGCTAAAACAATTTTACCTGTCATAATTTCCCATTCTAAGAGATAACTCACTCTAATTAATATCAACAACAATATTCCCAATATTAAAATTATCCAAAGTATGATACTCATCCATTTGCAGAGTCGTCGCTGAGTCCTCAGCTTCCGAATGGTGTCTTTCGCCTCCGTCAGCTCCTCCGTCAGACTGTCCACCGACACCGACCTCCGCATTTTGTCCTGTAACACATGTTAGTTCTGAGGCTCGACCATGAGCCGTCTTACTTTTCGCAACACTCCCCTGCGCACCACTTTCACTTTCGGTTGTTTTTCATGTAATTCCGTTTCGATGCCACCAATCCAGTCATAGTCTGGATGTGAGCATGCCAATATATTCAACTTGAAATGCATCACCACCGTGAACATTTCACTTGGCTCTTCAGTGATCTGCTCGTTGTTATACGGGATTCCAGTGACGTATGTGCCATCTTCAGGACACAAAACCTTATGCTTGTCTAAATCGTTCGCCAGCGACACAGTAAGCTGCACAAACTTCTCTTTACGAGAACTAGGTCTCTTTTCCTTGGTAATATTAGAGCGCGGTTGTGATCCTCTATAATCTTTATCATAAAAAGAGGTATCTAACCATCCGCCTCCCTGCGCTAGCTCGATAGCCAGGTTTGCCCAACTTCTCACTTGCCAGCGCTCGTCGATTTTCACATAAACCCACGCTACTTTCCCTCGTGATCCTTGTTTCAGATCCGTCTCAGGGAAACATCTCAAAATCGGCTCGTGCCATAGAGTAAAATTCCACTTTGCGGACTCTATGTCAGTAAGAGTTAAGTCCTTCTCTCGGTCTCTTCTCTTTATATCTCGCACGTGCTCTTCCCTCTCTTGGAGAACTCTCTCTCTTATTTCCTCCTTGTCCCAGGGCAACATGGGGAACCTAGCGTCTAGCCACGCGTTCCGCTCATGCTCTCTCAAGCCCAAGTAGGGATGTCTGGAAAATTTAGACATTATTCCGTCTTTAAAAAGGCCTAAAGGTTTAATAACCCTCAAACTCTCCCACAAAGCACGGGAAGACATCAATGTCCTATTTTTTGCCTTACACATTTGACAGTTGACTACTGCTGCACCACTCCAAGTACAGTTACACAGCCCCTCTGAGCCTACGGATACTTTATATGAGTCAATCCGTAGCTTTGGGTGGCCTGACCGACAATTATCGCATATCACAACCCCAGACATCTCCACATGAGACTGTCTGTGAGTCGTCCACTCAGCACCCATCTCTCTTTTTTCATTACATCCTGAAAGACTGGGCATGGCACATAGCTGGTCGCATATCACACAGCAATATGGCCTGACAGCATTCTCTGCTGCTTTATTCTGCTCTCCTCTGAAGCCGAGAAACCTTTCTATTTCTGGCTGCAACCACAGAAATGCTCTTGATCCATGCTTATGGTGCTCCACCCTAATTAATCCTCGTTGATTAATTATCGCATTTATCAACTCCATCTATTACTTCTTTATCAAGTCTTTATTACTCTGAATTCCGTTATTTTCTAACTCGACAGTGTTGGACCCTGTTATTGTTTTAACTACATCTACTGTCCCCAAGCCTTCAGAGAATCTTCCTACCTTTCGTCTTCTTGTAAGAATGACCTGATCACCTACTTGGAATTTCGGATTGTCCTTTACTCTTTCCTCTGTTTGCTCTTGTCCGCCTCTCCCTTTTGGGTCGGCCTGTGCTCGGCACCTGTTAAGATCCAGCAAGCACTCATCAATCTTTGTGTCCCAATCACCTAACATTCTGTTTTTAGCAAACCACTCCTTAACAGTACGCACTGCACGTTCTGCTATTCCATTTGTATTCGCTCGATACGGAATACTTTTAGTATTATTTTATTCTCTTTACAGAAATCTTCGACCAACTTCCCGCTTATGTTGTGTGCTCCATCTGCCCTCAAACTCTCCATTTTACCTTCCCATTTTATCCATTCTCGCAAACAATCTAATACATTCTTTTCTAAGGCTGACCTCATGGGCCACAACATAATTTTCTTTGTGTGATTATCGATAGCCAGTAAAAAATAACAACTTCCTGCTTTCGTGGCAGGGCGCAGCGGCCCCGCGAAGTCTATGCTTACCTCCTGGCAAGGATATTCTTTTGGTAGTTGGCTTTCCTCGCACCCCTTTGCAGTCATGAATTTCCTGCAAATCTTACAGTCTTTCCTCACTTCCCTGTAACGAGTGCGCCAATTAGGTATCTTTAGATTACGTAGCCTCAATTCCATTTGAATCATATTTACACTCGGATGATTCAATTCGTCATGCATTTTCTGAAACAACTCTGTTATTTCCGGCATCTTCACTTGGCCAATGAGCCTGTCTACTTCTCTGTTCCCCAGCGCGGCTTCACTATCTTGTCTCGTGTGCGACACCTGGTGGTAACAATGGACGTTTACCTTCTGCAATAACTCAGCAATATGCATCCATTCTTTCTGATGAGCCATAGGCTTGCTTCTCGCGTTATGAAAACCATTGGCTTTCCAGGTTTCTAATTCTTTATTAATCCCATCTGTCACATATTCAGAATCACTAGTTAAAACAATTTCCTTATGTCCTAACTCAATTGCTTTCTCCAGCGCTTTCAAAACGGCGGTGATCTCTGCAAGCTGAGCTGAGCCTTTAATTTCACCATCTGATGAAGTGATCAGCTGCCCACCGTGTTTAACTAAAAATCCCCATTTCACCTTTCCAGCTCTCTCGCTTCCATCAGTGAAATATTTTGGAAGATTTTGGTGTTTATCATGGTATTTGGTCATTTTATCTTCCCGTTTAAGTTTAACCATCCTCCACTCAAGCTGCATATCTCCTAAAATAATTCCCCATTGATTCCATCTTTGCATGTTAATTCTTGGCATGTTAATGATCAAATTCTTCTTTACTCTGGCCAGCTCTCCAGCCATTGAAAAAATAATTATCGGCTGTTCTTTAGCTACAGCTTTAAGCTGTAACAGCCGTCTTGTGACTGCAGCTAAAACTCTCTCAGGACCATTCTGATCATAGCGTTTCATTGTCGCCTCCTGCTGGTGAGTCAAAAAGGAAATGGGCGCACGCCCCCCTTCGTTCGACAACCCGAACTCAGCATTTCCTCTAGTTTCGCTTTAGTGCTAGTAGTTAGGGCTTTTGTGTCTTTTCCCAATTTAAACCCTAGAAAATCTACTTCGTGTTTTCCAATTTCCATTTTCTTTAAACTAGGTTTTAGCCCTGCTTCAGTTAACCTGCCTAGAGTTTGATCTAACAGTGCTAGATGCTCTTCCTCTGTCACTGAAGCCACGAGAATATCGTCTATATAAACTGTTACTGGTATTCCTGATAAAATTGATATTAAAGTACTTTGAAAATGATTTCCCGCATTTTTGTAGCCTTGTGGGAGAAATCGATATTCGAATTGATTACCCTTAAATGTAAAAGCCGTTTTCCCACAGCTTTCTTTTGAGAGAGGAATACTCCAGTAACCGTTTGCCAGATCGATTTTTGACAGCCAATTTTTTCCCTTACCCACTTCTCCACTCGCTTCACTACAGTTGATGAGATATCTGGTATCGGGGACTGTCAATTTATTTAGAGCTTTATAGTTAGTTACTAACATCCAAGTGCCGTCTGGTTTGGGAACGGCTTGGATCGGGGAATTAGTCACTGCACATTCATTCTGTCCCAGTTTTCTAATAATTCCCTGATCAGTCAGTTCTTTTATAGTTTCAGCGATTTCTTTCTCTGCTGCACTATTTATCTTGTATTGTCTTTGAGGGGGAGGAATTCCCCCTTGAATGACATGTTGATATTTAATATCGACCTTCCCACAATCATTCTTGCTGCGAGAATAATAATTCAAATACTTTCTCAATATTTTTTCCAGCTCCCCTTTCTTGCTCAATTCAGATTGTTGTACAATGCGTTCAATTTCTTTATTTTTATCAACAACTCCTATTTTTCCTATTTTTATTAAATCTTCAGGGCATAATAAATTATCACTCCCGAAAATCACGTTTATTTTATCTTTCCTCCATACGTTTTTATTCTTTGTGTTTCCTTCATAATCCTCTACCGTCACTACGTCTAATAATTCATCATGTTTTTCTGATTTTCTCAGAACGCTGAAATCAGCTCCTGTGTCAATTCGAAATTTAGTTTGATCATACACTTTATATAATTTTTTATCAATCTCTTCTGTTTTTGATAAAGCTTGTTTAAGGGGAGCCGCTATTTCCTATGGATTCACGAGCTTCTTTTGCCCTCTCTTTCTTTTCACTCTCACTTCCTCTATTTCTTTCGACTCCTTTGCTTTATCACCGTTTGGGCTTTCCACCCTCACTCTGCCTATTTTATTTGGTGGTTTGTTTCTGCCTCTCTCGGCTATCACACGTTCCTTATCTTCTGCACTCATTTTCTCCCATTTGTCTGGACTAATATAACTGCTTTTTCCTCTTTCACTTTCGTTTCGAAATGTTCTGGGCTTCGATTGATCTCTAAATCTCCTTTCTTTCTGTGTTCGGAATTTAGGATCATTCTTTTCTGCCCTCTCTTCTACTCTTTTCCATTTCTGTTCTGGTCTGCGATCGGAGCGTGCCGAGGGTCTGCCCTCCGGTTCGAAACGGTTATACGGTCGCTTTTCTCGCTCTGATCTCCTAGGTTGATCCTTAGGACGTGACGGTTTATTATTCGATTTCTCCCTATCTGTTTGAATTATTTCCGTTTTCCTATCATAACGGATTAACGCCTTCTCCAGTTCTTCTGGAGATGTTTCTGGGCCGTACAAAAGGAATTCTTTAGCTCCCAATAAAGCATTTCTTTTAACTCCCTGAAATATATGTTTCAAAATTCCTCCTATGCCCTTTTCCGCCACTTCTTGACAAGCTGAAAGCGCTCCTACAGTTTTCCATTTCTCCTCGAATGTCTCCTGTTCTACTTCTTCTAAATTTGTCGGAATTAATCCTTCTAACGTTTTGGCTAATTTTTTTCCGCCATGAAGGCCAAACTCTGCTAAAATGTGGGAGTCAACTGAGTCATCTGAAATCTTCATTCGTTCTCCATAGCGTACTAACTCTCTAACTTTCCCTTTTACTGTAGTATTTTTCAACTTGACCTTTTTTAGGAGTTTCATCTCCTGGTCTTTTCGCATTAATTCCTCTAGGGTGGCTCTCGCTCCCTCAGCGCCGAGCTCGGGCTGTCTTGGGGCGCGCACCTGCTGAAATAATGCACTCGGTCTCTTTTGTCCCGGAGTCCCTAGATGTAGAGCCTCAAGGTGCCGATTTATTTCATTAACTTCGACTGGCCGGTCTGTCTCTCTAACAGGCTCCTCTTCTAAGTCTGGTGTTAAATCCCTAAATCGCAACCTTCTAGGAACTGATAGAGTTCCCTTTGGAATCGGCGTTACGTTTCTCGGAGTTCGCTCCCTAGGCAATATTAACTCCTCGTATGCCGAATCCCTATCATCTTCCTCTTCATGTTCACTGTCTGAACTTTCAGATTCAGGTCCGGGATCAGAATAGTATTCCTCGAATACTTCGTCACCAACCCCTTTCCTGACTAACCTCTCTAGCGCCGCTTTGTTCGTTAAATCCTTTTGAGCAAGTATTGCTCGTTTCGCCCGCTGAGTCAGCGAAGCGTCTGATAGGACTGCGGCTGCGTCTCCCCGTTTAACAGACTCCAAAGTTGTCCACACGTAATCCCAGGTGCATACTCGGCATTCCATTGCCTTTCCCTGTCTAGATTAGTTTCTGCCTTTTTACTTTTAGCGTGAGTAGGCCTGTATAAACCCTTTCCTAGCTGGAATGTCTCAAAACTATCTCCTAGTTTGGATTTATAGAACGGATTTTCTATTTGGTTCTTCTTACCTCTAGATGTCGTTGTTCGCCTTAATACAGGGTAATCGGGGATCGGCTCTTCTTCCACTACTCTGGTCTGTGCGGCCGTCTGTTGTTCTTGCCTAGCAGTGTTTCTCTGATCTGAGCTTCCTTCACCTGCAGTCTGGTCTTCATTCACTCTGTCTGTGATGGTTCTCAGCACTGATGCGTCTGGATGACAGACCATCCACATTCTAGGCCACTCGGTTCGGTCTGTCTTCCGTCTTAATGTGTTCACGAGGGCTACTCCCATGACAACATCATTAAAACCGAAAATTTCCCCTGAAATTATAGGCATTGCCACCGTGTGATAATTATTTTCTCTGGATAACAGACATATTTTATCTATTATACCGTCTAGTGTGAGCATTGCCGTCAGCTCTTCTTCTATATCACTTCTCTGACCTTTCTCATGACCGATCGCATGCATTACAGGTTTTCCATTTGGACCTCCTATTTTTGCAATAACACATCGCCCGTTTAACAGGACTCTTTCTTCGTTGCATTATTTTATACGATTCTTCCTGAATTTCGGTCCGGCTCGCTCTCTGAGAGCGCCGGCCACTCCAGCCCTGTGATATAGGAATTTATTAGATGCACACACCAAAACACACGGTTCTTCCTCATCTTCTAAATGCCCTTCTTTAAGAACGATTAGATTTTTTCCTCTCGCGAAGTACACCCTATACGGTTCTTCTCCCATCGGCTCGAACTCGTCATTTGGGCTTTCGGGTTATTTTGCGGTGGAGCACTAGGATCTAGCCTTACTTCCCCTCTCTTGGGTGTAAAACTCGGAGCAATAGATTCTCTTTCAGATGCCTCTCCTGGGTCATCTTCGTCTAGAGAAGTCCAACTCCTTAGATGGATATTTTTAATCTCTCCCCCGGATTCATCAAAAACTCTTACTTTCGGAAATCCATCCCTACCTCCTTTACTCGAGTATATGAAAGGTGGGATTTCTGCTCCCTCAAGTATTCTGATACTCACAACGGATGCAATCAACCGGATTTCTTCCCATGGGATGGGACCGGATCCGCATTTAGCCTGCGTGGGACTGGTCCAAACCAACCGTCCGCCAAGCTCTTCCTTGTTTAAATTTATTGTCACCATTTGTCCCATTAATTCCTTATGAATTTTATCTGGGACCACTTCATGTAACAGCAATACTTATCCTCTAAGTTTTCTGCTGTTTTTCTCTTTATTTCTTTATTTCTTTCAGGTCTTTTCTAAGCCTGCGCGCGCGTTTTCATAAATCCCTCTGGATTATCACAACAACTGCAAATGTGTAAGGACTTACTACTATTCGCTTCAACGTTATCCCTGAATTTTTATTCTTAAATATACGAGCCCCACACGTTTGGGCGCCATGTTGTGTTTCTATACCGGTTAAAAGACCCAAAAATCCATTATTCACATCTTCATCATCCATAAGTACCTCATAAATAGCAAATGCATATTTACCTCTTATCTGGATGGATGCTGTTAATGATTCCGGATGCTTCCCCGCCGGTGACCGTCCTGGCTCAGTCAAATTCGTACCTCTGGGAGCTCGTTTAGAATATATTCAGGTTCAGATAACGAGTTATTATTATTAATTAATCACTCAGAGACTTGTTTAAAAAGGTTAACGAATCACCAAAGCATTGGTTTCGTTTTATTAAAAAAACAAATAACTCATAAGCAAATAACAATAAAATAACAGCGAATAGTCTTCACCACGAAGTGTCGGCCCTGACATATAGTCTAACAAGCATTTATATAGTTCTTACACCCCTTGTAACTGCCTCCTCCATCCCAGGCAGGAAACATGACCTTTATGTCAGAGTCTGTACAAAAGTAATGTCAAAAGTTCAGAAGGAAATATTACAACATCTCTAGATAGCAAGCGTGTCTAGTTCTATTTTAAACTATAGGAAAAATTATGACACCTTTTTCAAACATAAGCAACATATAGAACTATATACCTAAACCACAATATAACACCTCTAGCAGGTGTTAAGAGCATCTTATGCCACGGTTTAGCTAAAGGTTCCACCTTGCATGGAAATGCAAAGTGCATCCTCTTGCTTGTAACCGTCATGTTACAAAATAAGCACAGCAACTTATATAACCGTTAAACCTACAAGATTATAATCATCTATGGTTTCGACATAAGATATATTTATACATAACTTTCAACACTCATATTTTTATAACAGGAGTTTTAGAGTTTCACTGTCTCTAAATCATTTGTTAACTTTTGCAGTTCATCTGAATAATCACATAATTCAATCATCTCTCTTATTAATTTCATTATTCTTTTATTTGTCGTTTCCTGTTTTCTCATCAGTCTCAATATTGCCTTCATCTTGAAGATGATCTTCTTGTCTTCTCGCTCTCTCTTGGGCCCGTCTGCGACGTTCCTTCTTCTCCTGTTTCTTGACCTCCCTACTCCAGTCTCTTTGTAGTCCCTGAACTAAAAAATCATCAAAATCAACCTTTATTTTATCTGACCTCTTCCTCACGTTTCTGTTAGAGGATTGATCAGGGAATCGCATATCAGATGAATTAGGTAATAATTCTACAAGCTTAAAGGGATAGTTCAACCAAAAATGAAAATTCTGTCATCATTTACTCACCCTCAAATAGTTCCAAACCTGTATGAATTTCTTTGTTCTGCCAAACACAAAGGAAGATATTTTGAAGAAAGTTTGTAACCAGGCTGTTTTGGGGCACCATTGACTTCAGTAGTAGGAAAAAAAAAATACTATGCTCAATGGTGCTCCAGAACTGCTCTTTTCCCCACATTCTTAAGAATATCTTCCTTTGTGTTCAGCAGAACAAAGACATTCATACAGGTTTGGAACTACTTGAGGGTGAGTATATGATGACAGGATTTTCAGTGAACTATCCCTTTAATGCTCTGAATGCCATCTCAAGTGTTAAACTCTATGTAACGTTATGAATATGTTCCATATAATTTGCTTTATTTTTAAGTGAAGTAGAAATAATAGTTTCCCATTCACTCTTTAATGATGTCAACCATACATGCAGCTGTGTGAACTCTAGGGCTAGGTTAACAATATAGATTTCTCTATTTAATCGATATGGATTCTTAAATTTTACGATCATATTTTTGTCTATGCTGTTTTTTTTTACTGATGCATGAACAAAACTTCACTCAACATTTGTAGCGCACCTGCCATCCAATAATATTGATCTCAGTACAGTTTGTTATTTAAATATGAAAGAAAGCCTCAGCTTTCAAATTCTGTATATTTTATTACAAAATTTCCACTCTTTTTGTGTCGTGACTCGTGACATCTCTGTAGGGCCTCAGTTTAAGCGACAAGTAAACCAATCATCTCTTTCTTATGACTAACTTACAGCAGCAAATAAACATGAACTTCAGATGGTGTTGAAAGATAGTACAACTTGTACAGTACTGTGAATTATATTTCATGTAAATCACTCAACAAGCGATCAAAAGGACGCCAGCCTAGAACAGCTTGTAACCAATGTCACGTAAACACCATACTTACCTCAGGAAAACTGTTCAATATAAACTCGTTAAATAACTAGGAAATTAACTAGAAAAATAGCTCTAGAGAGGAGATTTTCTATAAATATATGCATGAGATGACATACTCATATTTTCACTTAACCTATAATAATGTCTTCATTATTTTATGTGATTGAACAAATCTCTCAAGAAAACAAGTTATTCCAGGCATCTTAGTTTAAATGTTAATAATTCACCAACAGATTAGAGTAGAAACACAATTCTATTATTAAAAATGATTAAAAACTGCTAATGAAAATATAATTGCAGAAAACAAATTTTTTTTAAATGTATTTTATTTATTTATTTTTTTACAGTTAATGCTTCAATAATGTGCTTTATGAGAGAACATCTAAATGAACTGGTTTCATACAAGTCAAAAATGTCATTTGATCTGCATATTAACCAAACAGATTACATCACATAAAGATTGTGGGTTAGATAACGTGGAAATAGATCATTGAAATTACAATTGCAGGTTCCCACTTTATCCAGTGTATGTTTTAGTATGCCACCCTCTGGCCACCCCATTAATAATTTCCTGGAGTCATCACAGAGTGTGCGAATAGTGGGTTAAGCAAGTTTGTATGGTTCATTGTGTTGCATGCTTATTGCACATGAAATGAGTAAAATTATTTCCTCTTGAATCCAAAACGTCAGGAACTCACACAAAACAATATGCAACAAAACAATAACACTGATCTGGAGAAGAGATTAGAGAAAACAACACCACCCTCCTTGCTCATTTATGACCCCCTTCTTCCCTCTGCCTTCTCTGCCTCTCCCTCTCATTCTTTTCCCCCAAAAGGTTTCACTCAAAGTTCAGTAAGAATATCTACCACATATCATGTATCTTGTGAACCTGTTGTTATTCTAATTTTAGTCAAGTCAAGTCAAGTCACCTTTATTTATATAGCGCTTTTACAATACAGATTGTGTCAAAGCACTTAACAGTATCAAATTGGAGGATAGAGTGTCAGTAATGTATAATGATAAGATTAAACACTCAATTTTCAATTTTCAGTTAAAGGCATTTCATTATTGAATTCAGAGATGTCATTGTCTAGCTCAGTTTAGTTTAAATAGTATCTGTGCAATCAAATCGGCGATAATCGCTAGAAATTAAGTGTCCCCAACTGAGCAAGCCAGAGGCGACAGCGGCAAGGAACCAAAACTCCTCTGTGACAGAATGGAGAAAAACCTTGGGAGAAACCAGGCTCAGTCGGGGCCAGTTCTCCTCTGACCAGACGAAACCCGCAGTTCAAAAGTTTATATTTCTATTTTAATTTTGTTGCAATTTCTAACAATAGTAGTATTATGTAGTTAGGTATTTTATTATATTTTAGTTATTTTGTTATTTTTGGTTGATATATCTGGGGATATATCTCTGGGGCTCATCTGGGTGTCCTGGTCTCCGCTGACGATCAGGGCTGTAGACATCATCTCTTGGTGCTGATCCACCATCTGATCGGATACGGACTGAGAAACAGAATAGGAAAGAAACAGACAAATATTAGCGTAGATGCCATTCTACTTACGATGTAACGAGTACATCGTGTGTTATGGGGAGTGTTCCCGGTTCCGGTTGATCTAATTAATGCAGCCTAACAATCCTTTAACGGATTTGAATAATAGAAGCGTATTAGTGTGTTATGTGTAAGCCAGGCTAAAGAGATGGGTCTTTAATCTAGATTTAAACTGACAGAGTGTGTCTGCCTCCCGAACAGTGTTAGGTAGACTGTTCCAGAGTTTGGGTGCTAAATAGGAAAAGGATCTGCCGCCCGCAGTCGATTTTGATATTCTAGGTATTATCAAACAGCCAGAGTTTTGAGAACGCAGCGGACGTGGAGGACTATAATGCGATAAGAGCTCGCTCAAGTACTGAGGAGCTAAACCATTCAGGGCTTTATAAGTAATTAACAAGATTTTAAAATCTATACGATGCTTGATAGGGAGCCAGTGCAGTGTTGACAGAACCGGGCTAATATGATCATATTTCCTGGTTCTAGTAAGGACTCTAGCTGCTGCATTTTGGACTAACTGTAGTTTGTTGATCAAGCGTGCAGAACAACCACCCAATAAAGCATTACAATAGTCTAACCTTGAGGTCATAAACGCATGAATTAACATTTCTGCATTTGACGTTGAGAGCATTGGTCTCAATTTAGATATGCTTTTAAGATAAAAAAAATGCAGTTTTACAGATGCTAGAAACATGGCTTTCAAATGACAGATTGCTATCGAACAGCACACCTAGGTTCCTGACTGATGAAGAAGAATTGACAGAGCAGTGTTAGATAATGTTCTAGGTTATTACATGTGGGGTTTTTAGGTCCGATAATTAACACCTCTGTTTTTTCAGAATTTAGCAGTAAAAAATTACTCGTCATCCAGTTTTTTATATCGACTATGCATTCCGTTAGTTTCTCAATTTGGTGTGTTTCACCGGGCCGCGAATAAATATAGAGCTGAGTATCATCAGCATAACAGTGAAAGCTAACACCATGTCTCCTGACAATATCTCCCAAGGGTAACATATAGAGCGTGAAAAGTAACGGCCCTAGTACTGAGCCTTGAGGTACTCCATACTGCACTTGTGATCGATATGATACCTCTTCATTCACTGCTACGAACTGATGGCGGTCAGATAAGTACGATTTGAACCATGCAAAGGGACTTCCACTAATGCCAACAAAGTTTTGTAGTCTATTCAAAAGAGTTATCATCCGCAAACAAATCTGAATTTTGAATTTTATCGAATCTGAATCTTGAATTTTACACAAGCCACGTGGTGTAGAATGCATCCACTCCCCCCACCAACAATCCCTGCTGGACCTGAGACTCGAACCCACAACCTTCAGGTTACAAGTCCGACTCTCTATCCATTAGGCCATGACTGCCCCATGAGTGTTAATCAACAACAGTATAAATAATTCACCACTTATGTGGCATTGCTACATAAATCCCCCCCAGCCATCGGCATTGAGAGCAACCATACCAGCGTTTCAGGTTTACCACATTAATTTTGTCTGTTTTAGGTGGGTTGCCCCAGCGAATGGTGTAATTTATTGGCCCCATTCTTTTTATTACTTCAGCCAGTCCCTCCCACTTGAGCGCTAGCTTGGCAGAGTATTTATTCGAGGCAGACGGAGAAGATCTTTCCTCCGGTAACTATAGTTTTTCGCTTGTCTGGCCTTTTGCACATCCACTCTATGTTTTACCTCCTCTGCCATCCTGGCTTGTCTTTCGATTATAGGCTGTTTGATCTGGCATGGGGGGCTTGTGAATTAATCTTTCCAGGGGTCCCTGTAGTTGGCGGCCAAGCATTAATTCAGCAGGAGTCTTGCCAGTGGTCTCTTGATAGGCAGAATTAATGGCGAAGCGGAACTCAGGTAACCAGTGATCCCATAACTGATGATATTGTCCCACATACGATGCAATCATAGTTTTTAATGTCCTATTTATTCTCTCTGTCAGATTCGTTTGCGGATGATAACTCGTGGTGAATTTCTGGATGCTTCCCCATGTCTTGCATAGTTCAGACAGTACATTGGAAGTAAATTGAGACCCCCAGTCAGACACAAGATAGTTCGGGACCCCTCATCTGGTGAAAATGTAATCTCTGAGTATCCTCACAATTTTTTGTGTTTTACTATCACGCAGGGGAAATAATTCTACCCATTTAGAGTAGTAATCCACTATTACCAGCAGATAGGTGTTTTGTTTCTTGCTGCATGGGAAAGGTCCACCCCCATTATTTGAGAAGGTTTGAGACTTGAGTTGTCTGTAGAAGTCCACTAGGTTTTAAATTGTCGTGTTTGTATTTTTGACAGATTTCACATCCCTTGATGTAACTCCAAACGTCAACACGCACTGTCAGCCACCAAGCCACCTCTAACAGTCTCTAATGCCTCTAATGTTTTTAGACGGCCCAGATGTCCACCTAGCAGGTTGTCGTGGAAGTAGTGCAGAAATCCAGATATCAAGGTTTGAGGGACCACCGCCTGGAATTTGTTCCCATTTTTCATTGGAACCTGTCGATATTACACCCCCTGATGTTCTTCAAATGTAATCTGCTGGTCTTTTACCTTCCTGATTTTAAATTCTGCTTTCAGACGACTGACCATGTCATCGCTGTTTTGAGCTTGAGCTATTTCGGCAAGTGAGTGGGGAATGACTGAAGAATGTTTAGCTGGTGTTACCGCCAGACAAGGTGCTTCTTTTTCCTTTACAGACCCAGGGGCTCTAGATAGCGCGTCAGGTCCTTGGTTAAGGCAGCCCTTCCAATGGTGGACTTTTTTTTCAGATTGTTGAGGGGAGCTGTGATATCTGCGAAATGAGGTATGAATTTGAGATACCAGCCAGCTAAACCAAGAAAGTGTTGGAGTGCTTTGAGATCTTTGGGTGGAGAATATTGAACAACAGCTTTGGTTTTTTCAGCGTCCACTTCGACTCCTCTTTCGGAGACCATGTGTCCCAAGAATTTTAGCTGTCTTTTAAAGAAATGGCACTTTTTCATGTTGAGGGTGAGCTTGGCCTGGGTGAGTCTTTGTAATATCATGTTTAGATGTGATGTGTGTTCCGATAATGATCTGGAAAAGACAATTATATCGTGAATGTATACAAAGCAAAACTGTCCCCTAAGTTCTGCCAAAACCTTCTCCATCAGCCTCTGGAACGTGGCCCCTGAATTCCTGAGCCCAAGATCGGTATTGATATAGCCCCTTGGTGGTAATAAAGGTGATCTTGTCTTTGCTGCTCTCCTCCATCTCCACCTGCCAATAGTCTGATTAGAGATCTAGGGTGCTAAACCACACAGCTCCTTCCATGGACTCCAAAATATCATGTACAAGAGGCATGGGGTAAGCATCCGGCACTCTCTTGCTATTAAGTTTTCTGTAGTCTACACAAAATCTGTATGAGCCATCTGGTTTAGGAACCAGCACAACCGGTGATGCCAAAGGGAACAAGAGGGCTCAATGATGTGGTCCTTCAGCATTTTTGTCTGTTCTGAGTGAGCTCCAAAACTGCTCCAGCAGCCCTCAGAAAGTCCAGGCCAGCCAAAAGCGGAAATGCTAAGTGAGCATCTTTCATTATGATGGTATTTAAGTTACATACCTTATTCTGCCACTTATAACTGATCTTTCTCTGACCTATCGTTTGGTGAACTTTTCCATCAGCCATGATGAACTTTTGGGGAGGGTCTGAAGGTCTTGTTGTAGCTTCACCTCCTAACCATCTCCACAGGGTGTCCTGCATTAATGTAAAGGTGCTTCCTGTATAGATCACTGCCTTCAATTATTTGCCTTGCACCACCACCGGAATCAACAAGAGGGATGTCGCTGCTTGGGGTTGGGCTATGGATAAGCCAGAGAGATATTTGGAGGTATTTCTTTCAGGTAGTTTTTTATCTGCCCTTTCCCTTGTATTTTGACTGCCAACTTTCTGCCAATAATCCTTTGCCCCCATACAGTCCTTCTCCATCATTGAACCCACTTTTACCAACTGTTCTACTGTCTTTTCTGTCCCTCTTAGGCAGCCTGCCACCCTGGGGTTGATATTATTAAGGATATGGCTCACCATCTCATCCTCGGAAATATCAGGTTTCCACTGTAGTCAGATAGTCATAGGCAAAGTCTCTCAGGCGCTGTTTTGGCTGCTGTATCATCAACCTCAATTTGTCTTCGACCTCAGTGAGGTAATCCTCTGGTAAAAAAGCAGCCATAAATGCTTTCTTGAAAGACCACCAATCCGTTATCTTCCTCTTTTCCACTTCCACCAGCTCAGAGCAGGACCCTGCAACACTGTGCTAAGGGTTCCCACGAGCTCAGCACTGGGCAGTGGCCTGATTTTCAGGTAGTTCTCACACTGTTCGATGAACATGAGCACATCTGCCGTCTCACATGCATCCCCAAAGGTGGGAAACTCCAGTTTGATGGGAAGCTGCGCACAGAAGGGCATAGCAAGGATTGAGCACAGTGGTTAGCGGAGAGTTGACCCGGGAGACAGCATATGTAATGTCAGTAGGTTTAATTGACGGTATTTTAGGTCTGGCAGCAGGAATCTGGAAAAAGAAGTAGCTGGAGTGTATGATTGAAGGAGGGACAATGAAGGGGCACATGTGTAACGCATTTTTTTCAACTGACTCTCCCATTTTGCTTCTCTCCTCAGGAAACAATCGGTCACAGCCTTCTCCAGCTTCTCCAGACTTTTCTGGAAGCATTCCTCCAATTCTGCCAAGCCAGCATCCACTGCCTGCCTGAAACTGGCCTCTCGATTTAAGGCGATTTCAACTGATTGTTTAAAATCATGCTGCCCAGCCTGTACCTTTGTGCTAAGGGCCAATAAAGCCACCTATAGTTTATCAATATTTGCTTGCATTGTTTGTTTAACTTTAGCCTAGACCAAACAGCTAGTCATCTCATCATCATCAGTTTTATCCTCAGTGTCAGGGAACTTAGCATAGATGTTACTTCTGCAGTAGGATTATGTCGGGTTACAAATGGACCTGCAGTGAAATCTACATCAGGAGTAACACCAGAATTATCCACAACATCAAGCTCTTCAGCAGGATCATTTAATGTCTGGATATTATCATTAGCCAGAGCAGTCTGGGTTTCAGTATCTTAATTATCCATATTTACAAACATAAACCACAATAACTCAAATTGTATAAACAGAACTTCCCTGTATGGGCCACCATTATGTAACGCTCCGCGTAATATGCCATGGAGATTACACAAACAATAAGGGAGGGATGTTTGTTTACCCAATAAAGAAGAGAGATTAATCATAAACATACACAAAATCTGTATCACATACCCCAGTGTATTATACAAGTATATCACATATACAGCCAACACAAAAATGAGTGTGTGAGGTGTGTGTGGTAATGTAGATTGTCTTTGAGTCCAAGATTTGAATCTGTCTCACCGGTTGAAAACCAAGCATGAACATCCGAGAGCAGATCCAGATAAGCAACCGAAACTGTTAAAGTCTTCCTTGGTAAGTAATCCACTGTCCAGAAAAAATAAACTCACGAAAACTCCACAAGAGAGGCAACAGTATAATCCCAAAACAGATCAGTAAGTATTCCACAAACGTTTGAAGACCCGGGCAAAAATAGATATGAACAGTGAGAGCACCAACGCTGCCGAACGCTGTAAGCCGGCTACCTATATAGTAAAACGAACTTCATTGTTATGATCACGTGGAAGTTCGCGAAGCCAGGTAAAGCGTAACATCTCGCAAGACTGATCTCATCCGGGGCAAATACACACACATATGAGGAGGCAACAATACAGATATCGGGGTGATAATTAGATTATACGATCTGTACATGAGTGTTGTCATGTAAGGGCCTATAAATAAACACTTTCCTGATCAATTCTCTATAGAGTGGGGGAACTATGATGTCACTTTGTAGGTGAAAACCCGGAAGCGAGTTAACATTTTAGCACTTCCGTTTCCATCGTCTCAAAGTCAATGGGTTTTTTGAATGGGATTTTGGTTAAATCCCTAAAATAAGGTCCGTGGTTCACATGGGCTCAAGATACTTTCACGTTTTATTCTACGACATAAAACACACCAGTCACACCACACTCGTGATTTTTTTAAGCTGTTACGTTTCTTAAAAAAGACGGTTGCTAACAAGTTGCTAAATGGGACTACAGGCGCTGTCGGCGACATTAAACATCATCACGCCGAACAGTATAACAGTTTAGTATTTTCCAGTTGTAGTATAATTTATAATACAATTAATTTTAGGATAACCAATAAATAGTTTACAGCATTTTATATTGTTGTTCGACAATGTTTTTTTGCTTTGCCCCGAAATGCGACATGTCTTCGGAGGGAAGAAGCTCGTTTTATCGCTTACTGATGCGGAGACTCTGGGTTCGTACCACAAGGTAAATTCATATTATGATTATTACATGTAAACACCACATTTACTGGCTTTACGTGGTGAAAGTGAAACTTTAATGATGCATAGTGCTTAAAGCCACGTCAAAAATAAATGTGTACAGCCCATGAAGTTGTTAGAAAGAGATTGTAGAAGCAAGGATAAAATAATATTTTGTGTACCCACCCTAACAAAATGATAGCTGAAAGTTTAAGTTTAATCTTACCATATCCAAAGACTCGCTCACTCTGCTGTTATTTAAAAGATTAAATACGCGGGGATGTTTTTAATTAAAATATTCATATTAATCAAGGATATTGACTTTCAATGCACCTTATTTCGAAATGTACAGAAATACGTGCTTTAAATGTCCTTTAGTTATGATTATTTCATTTATTCACTATACTATTTATTACTAATGTCTCATTTCAGTTTTATTTTGGCTCTAGTTTTGTATTTATTCCAGTTTATATGAAAAGGTTCATGTAGTGTGGATTAAAATTCATATACAGAGTAAATACGTTTCACTAAACATGTTAGAAATTAGTTTGAAACAGTTGTCGGGAGCGCGGTGGTCGTGATGCTGAAGACGAGCGACTGTGGTGCTTTAGTTCGTTTATAGCCTAAGTTTAGCTTTTTAGTTTTGGCGCTTTTATTTAGGCTTCAAAATTCAAAGTTATATTATTTTGTGAAGATTATCTTGATGGACAAAACGTGTAAGTTTCATGAACTATGATTGAACACAGAGCTTATTTTTTGCGATTATCCAAAAGTCTATGGAAAAATCCCATTGGCTTTTTGTCGAAAGAACCAGTTTCATGCTAACCGCCGATCCGCCTACAAAGTGACGTCATAGTTCCCCCACTCTATTGGAAACAGTAATCATGATCCAAGTAAATTAAATATTGATTTTGATGATTTGATCATTAAAGGATTGCAGTTGGAAGAGAGCCGGAAAATTAAAAAACAAGAGAAAGAGGAGCGGCGCCGCCAGACCAAGAAGAGACCTGGAACATCAGAAGAACATACATTTTAAGATGAGAACCATAATAAAGTTGATGCGAAAACAGGAAACATGGAATAAGAAAATGAAACTGTAAAGAGAAATGGTTGAACACAATTTTAATCTTGAGTTACAAACCTTAGCTAGTGATATAGAATCATTGAAATCTAAAGCTCCATCTCTAAAGTTATAGAAAGTTCCAGATGTACTTTCTGATCACATATCTTGTTCCTAAATCTATAAGTGTTGAAGGCTGGTGGTTTAATTGCTATATGCTTTGTAAGACGATGGAAAGAAAGAGGTATGTATACTTAGGCTATGCTTTTAGAGGCGTTACAAATATTTTTGTAGGCTTAAACAGAGGAAGATACTCATGTTGCGACGGCAGAGAAAACGTATCCGGACCCAGAATAATCAAAAGGTACAATAACCCACACAGCCACGGTAGTTCAGCAAAAAGAGAAGTTTTTACCATCTAAACAGAAGTGATATTAAAGGGGGTATTAATTTCAAAAGGGGGCAAGGCCAAAATAAACAAAGGAGCTAACTGTGTAAACCAACTGACTAAACTTTAAAGAAAAGAAAATACAGCAGATTTAAACTAACTCCCTAAACTAACATAACCAGGAGAAAAGTAGTAATACAAAACGGCACCCACCTTCCTACTGAACCCCAAAACAAGAGACATAAATAAAAGTTTAAGATTTAATATGGACTACTGAAATTAACACTCACTTCTCTGTAGATTAAGGATCGGTCTTAGCTGTAATCAACAAAACCAACAGTAGAAACTCTACTTCAACACTCAACACAATTGAGATAAAGGTACACCAAAGCACCATTTAGGGCTCCACAATAAAGTCTGAAGTACAGAGAGGAATTCTCAGCCGTCGCACACCATCCAGCCACCACCATCTGCTGGTCTGAGAAACAGCTGACGTTTAAATACTCGCTCTCCTCTCCCATTTTCCAATCACTGCAGAGCTCTTAATTAGCCTCAGGTGGGAGAGACAGGTTCTGCAGAGAGAGAGAGAGAGAGAGAGAGAGAGAGAGAGAGAGAGAGAGAGAGAGAGAGAGAGAGAGAGAGAGAAAACAAGACACGGAGTTCACACAACAGAACCTTACGGCTCTAGACGTAACAGTCAGCTGTTCGTCAGTCATGTCCGCTGGCCGCTCGTCAGTCAAGTCAGCCGGCCGCTATGAAGTCAAGTCTGTCACCCGCTGCTCACTCAAGCCCGCAGCCGTCCGCAGCTCCACTGTCAAGCTCAGCTCCAGTGTCGGCTCCAGCCTTATTTGGTCCTTCCTGTTTCCTGTCCTAGTTTTGTCTCATTATTGGTTCATTTGTGTCTAGCTGTGTTTAGTTATCTCGTTTAGTTTGATTATTTACAGTTGGGTTAAATGTTTAACCCATCCTTCTGGGCAGTAACCCAGCTGCTGGATCAAAACAACCCAATCACTGGGTTTGTCTATATTTTACCCAGCGCTGGGTTGTATTTAACCCAGCATTTTTTAGAGTATACTATTTTTACTATGGTAACGTTAATGGGTAGCGTGCACAGTCTTTTGCATCGCTTATAAATATTTCTGCCTTGTAAGGTGATTATAATCCACATCGGATCTCAAACAGAAGTTATTTCAAACACTCGCTGCTGTCTAAAAGTGAGTTTTGAGCTAAAATTATTTTATAAGTCTTTAATGCTGGTGTGTTAACTTTATGAAATGATCCACAGCGCTGATGCTCTCCAGATGCGGAGAAAGTCCGCCTTTGTTCATAACCACTCCTCTAGCCCCAGTTGGCCTCCTTTGGCCCAAGGTTTTTGTTGGGGCCAACGGCCAGGGTATTTTTGGCCCGACGAATTCCAGGAAATTATTCATGGGGTGGCCAGAGGTGGACAGTAAAAATCCTAGGGCCGCATACTAAAACATACACAGGATAAAGTGGGAACCTGCAATTTCAAGGTTCTATTTCTACTTTATTTAACCCACAATCTATTTATACTCTAACTTCCGTTTAATTGTTTTTTAATTTGTTCTCCCATAAAGCACATTTAAGCATTAACTGTATAAAAAAATAAAAAAATAAATTTAAAAAAAAAATCACAGATTTCTGCAATTGTATTTTCATTAGCTGTTTTATATCAACTTTTTAATAATAGAATTGTGTTTCTACTCTAATCTGTTGGTGAAATATTAACAATTAAAGATGCCAATAACTTGTTTTCATGACAGATTTATTAAATTACATTAAACAATGAAGACATCATTATAGGTTAATTAAAAATATACATCATGCTGTCACAGATCAGCCAGGCTCCACCACCAATCCATCACAGCGATCTCAATCACCTGAGTATTAATTCAGAGCACCTGCACCTCATTGGCATCCAATCACCCCAGCACTACTTAAGCACACACCCCACGCCAGTCAATTGTCCGATCTCGTTAATATGAAGTGGACTCTTATTACTCTTTGCCTACTACTTACCTTTTACTAACCTGTTTGTGTACTTTCCTCCAGTTATCTCCATCGCTGTTTCCCTGGATCCCCATCGTCTGCTCCACTCCGTGGATCATCCACTCTCTCCTCCTCCGGCAATCTGGGGTGTGTGCTTCTCAGCATCCACGAGATCCTGGCAAGATACAAGCCACGTCAGTTTATCCTTTCTCCATAACTTCAAGTATTCCAAGACCCCACTTGCCTCTATTGACTCCTTACCCTCTGCTGAATCCAATAAACATCACGTTGTGTTATAATCCTCTGTGTCCAGTCTGCTTCTCTAACACATGCACATATTTATAGAACTCCTCCTCTCTAGAGCTATTTGTCTAGTTAATTTTTTTTTTTAGTTAATTAAGTTTGGTAACACTTTATTTTGATCAGTAAGTAACTTTGCAACTACGTCAACTAGCAGTCATTAGAGTATTAGTAGACTGTCTGCTTAATATCTTCTAACACTTTATTTTGATGGGTCCACAACATACTCACTATGAGAAACTTTGCAAGTATATGTTAACTTATTCTACTAACTCTAAACCTAACCTAACAGTCCACTCTGAGAGTTAGTAGACATGTAGGTGCAAATTAATGAGAATTAGTTGACATGTAGTTACTTATAGTCCACTTTAGATATTCTACTGACTATCGAAATAGTGTAACCACAAATTTACAGTGAATAGCTTTCCTGAGGTAAATATGATGTTTACGTGACATTGGTTACAAGCTGTTCTAGGCTGGTGTCTTTTTGATCGCTGATTGAGCGATTTATATGATATATGGTTCATAGTACTGTACAAGTTGTACTGTATCTTTCAACACCATCGGAATTCATGTTTATTTGCTGCTGTCAAAAGAAAGAGATGATCGGTTTTCTTGCTGCTTAAACAGAGGCACTACAGCGATGTCACGACACAAAAAGAGCGGAGGTTTCATAAAATATACAAAATTTGAAAGCTAAGGCTTTGTTTCATAACAAATCACAAGCTTTATTGCAATTAATATTATTGGATGGTAGGTGTGCTACAAATGTGAAGTTGTGTTCATGCATCAACAAAAAAAACAGCATAGACAAAAGTATGATTGTAAAATTTAAGAATCCATATCAATTAAATCGAGAAATCTAAATTGTCAACATAGCTGTATATAACCGATGTACAATCCAATTAGTTAAAGTGCTCCTGTTATGGATTTTTGAAAATGACCTTTCATGCAGCGTGTAACACAGCTCTAAGTGAATGAAAACATCTTGCAAAGTTTAAAATCTAAAAGAGCACTGTGTATTATCAAAAGAAATAGTCGACTCTGAATCATTGAAACAAGTTGTTTTTAAAATGAATCCCTAGCCGTTTCATGTTGTCAACATGAAACATTAGCATATTGCCCACCCACTTGTTGGTCTTTTTGCAGTGGTCTGAATGAAAATACAAATTCATTCTTTGCCACTAGGTGCTAGTGTGTGCCAGGGCCAGTCGCATTTCCACTGTCACTTCTGGGGCTTGATCGTGATCGTCGGTGCTTATATATATATATTAGTGCTGTCAAAGTTAACGTTAATAACACGTTAACGCAAATTCATTTTAACTGTACTAATTTTATTACATTTACATTTATGCATTTAGCAGACGCTTTTATCCAAAGCGACTTACATTGCATTCAAGTTACAGTTTTTACATTTTATCAGCTCTTGCTTTCCCTGGGAATCGAACCCATGATCTTGGCGTTGCTAGCGCCATGCTCTACTATTTGAGCTACAGGAAACGCGCTATTAACGCAGCACGCATTTTCTGTTTGACCCGTGGCCTAGCCCGTAGTTGGAGAAATGGAGATGCACAGTGTTGCCAACTTAGCGACTTTGCAGACCCCTTTAGCGAATCCCCTCCCCACCAATTCAAAAAAGCGCCTAGTGACAAATATTTAGCGCGCACACACACCCTTTTCTCTCTCTCTCTTTTCAGCGAGCAGAGGACAGGAGAAGTGCTTTCAGTTAAACACAGATATTATGATGCTTCTCTAAATTTACATGCAATTATAGTCGAAATCACAGCACAGCTATTGTCATTATCTTATGTGTATTTGATTTTTATCAGACAACGGCTCGATCATCAGGATTTTTGTGCAGATTAACATCTTGGCAAGGAGAGCTGGTTATGTAGTCTTAATGTCACGTTGGTGTCTTCCAAGAAGGGTAAGGAGACGAAGGAACGAAACTTAAGTATTTTAATGATGAATAATGGTTCAGAAATCACATTACAAGATGACATACATCCTCACAACGACACTACTTAACTTTAAGACACGACAAGGGAGAAAACCAAACTGAATGCTTATAAAGGAAAAAGGAACAAAAGAGCAAACAACATAATCAAACTCAGGTGGGGACAATCAAACGATAATGAACTAATGAGGGCAGGAACTAAACCAAATAAGGGAAACAAGGACTGAGAACAGACAGACATGTAACAGTATCTCCCTCTCCCGGCAGGCGCGTCCCGCGCCGTAACAGTTCCAACCGGGGAGGGGGGGGGGGGCGCCCTGGATGCCGGGGCAGGACGGAGACCAAGACACAGAGGAGGCATCCAGGGCGGATCAGGGAGCTCCGGCGGCCATGGCGGGTCAGGGGACTCCGAGGGCCATGGCGGGTCAGGGGACTCCGAGGGCCATGGCGGGTCAGGAGGCTTGGAAGGCCTAGGCGGGTCAGGAGGCTTGGAAGGCCTAGGCGGGTCAGGAGGCTTGGAAGGCCTAGGCGGGTCAGGGGGCTTGGAAAGCCTAGGCGGGTCAGGGGGCTTGGGCGCCCAAGGAGGATCCAGGGGCTTGGGCACCCAAGACGGAGCAGGAGACACAGGGAATAGCCCCCAAATTTTAAGGCTGAAATTTGGGGCTATCCATATTTTTCTGGACTCTTGGGGACGCTCGGACAGGGCAGAGACAGGGAGGCGCCTTCGTGGCGCAGGCACAGGGGTGCGCTCTGGCAGTGCGGGCTCTGGTTTGCGCTCTTCCAGCGCGGATTCGGGGAGGCGCTCTTGCAGCGTGGAGACAGGGAGGCGCCTTCGTGGCGCAGGCACTGGGTGGCACTCTTGCAGCACGGATTCTAGGGGGCACTCTTGCAGTGCGGAACTGGACAGGACCAGCGGAAGCGAAGATGAGCTAGACGGGACCAGCGGAGGCGAAGGTGAGCTGGACGGGACCAGCGGAGGCGAAGGTGAGCTGGACGGGACCAGCGGAGGCACAGGTGAACTGGAAAGGACCAGCGGGCTTGCCATACTTTTTGGCGGGTTTGCCATACTACTTGGCGGGTTGGCCGCACTCTCTGTCGGCGGGTCGGCCGCACTCTCTCTCGGTGGCGGGTCAGCCGTTCTCTCTCTCTGCGACGGGTTGGCCGCTCTCCCTCTCGGCGGCGGGTTGGCCGCATTCTCTGTCGGCGGGTCGGCCGTGCTTCTTGGCGGGGTTCTCGGCGGGATCGCCGTGCTTCTCGGCGGGGTTCTCGGCGGGATCGCCGTGCTTCGCGGCGGGCTCCCAGGACTGAGGACGATGGCGGTGTTGAGGAGGACTTGGGGGTATTCGGGGTTGGGCAGGTGGTCCGAGCGATTGGCGCGGTATGTGGGGGTTCCGGGCTTTAGGTGAGCTGGAGCGATGCGGCATGCTTCTGCATGGGCTGGACGACTAGATTGACGGGGTTCTACAACTTTGTGAATTTCGAAGTTGGAATCATTTAACAACAGTACCAGATTAAGGAGTTCTTTCAGGGGAAAATCCGAGGAAGATCGCATCGGATAATATCATCGTCCAGCCCCTGCAAAAAGCACGCACCAAGAACGGCGTCGCGACAGCTCAGCTGATGGGCTAGCTCGCAGAATTCCTCCACATACCGCTCCAATATCCGACCAGCCTGCCGTAAAGTCCACAGCCTGGTTTCCGCATTCCGCATTTTCAGTGTAGGTCGTGTCTTCTGTCACGTCGGTGTATTCCAAGAAGGGTAAGGAGACGAAGGAACGAAACTTAAGTATTTTAATGATGAATAATGGTTCAGAAATCACATTACAAGATGACATACATCCTCACAATGACACTACTTAACTTTAAGACACGACAAGGGAGAAAACCAAACTGAATGCTTATAAAGGAAACAGGAACAAAAGAGCAAACAACATAATCAAACTCAGGTGGGGACAATCAAACGATAATGAACTAATGACGGCAGGAACTAAACCAAATAAGGGAAACAAGGACTGAGAACAGACAGACATGTAACACTTAATGGGTCGCGTTTCAGTCACTATTTCATATTCATTCCTTTGTCTGACAACAGAAACAGTAAAATATACATATATAAATATATATATAGTAAGGTAATAATCGCGATTTAAAATTTTAATCGATTGACAGCCCTGAAATATATATATATATATAAATATATATATATATATATATACACACAAATATAACAGACTGTAATCGATACCTACTACACCTAGCATAATACATTTAATAATGTTATGATGACACCTATGATAAAGCTAATGCTATAATTAATGCTTAATGTGCTTTTTGAGAGAAACTCAACTGTTTAACTCTTGGGGAGTTGGAAAATGAGCCTATTTTCAAAAATAGTGGAGTGTTCCTTTAACAAACACAAATTGTGGATTTAATAATACATTAGTAAATGCTGAAATTTACGGAGCCCCGCACATGACATGCAGGAAAAAAAAAATATTAGGCTAAATCGTGTGCACGATTTACTATTTCGTTTCCTCGATTTAAAATTGTGCACACGATTTACTAATTCGTTCCCTCGATTTGCTAAATCGTGCAGACGATTTATGAATTGAGGGAATTAATTAGTAAATTGTGCGCACGATTTAGCAAATCGAGGGAACGAATTAGCAAATCGAGTGCACGAATTAGCAAATCGAGTGCACGATTTAGCAATTCAAGGGAACGAAATAGTAATCGTGTGCACGTTTTAGTAAATTTATTATTTTTTTCTTGCATGTCATGTGCGGGGATCCGTAGAAATTAACTAAGATCAAGAAATGCTGTAGAAGTATTGTTCATACTTAGTTCATGTTTACTAATGTTGTTAACTAATGAACCTTATTGTAAAATGTTACTGAACAAAATGAAAACTAAAAGAATTTCAAATCACATGAGCCAATATTTTATTCACAATAGAACACAGATAACATAAATATTTAAACTGAGAAATTTTACAATTTTTTGCGCAAAATGAGCTAATTTCAAATTTGATGCCTGCTACAGGTCTCAAAATAGTTGGGAGGTTAGGAGTTTCTGGAGTTTTGGTGTTGGAATTTGGTCCCATTCTTGCCTGAAATAGGTTTCCAGCTTCTGAAGAGTTCGTGGTCGTCTTTGATGTATTTTTCGCTTAATGATGCGCTAAACGTTCTCTATAGGTGAAAGATCTGGACTTCAGGCAGGCCAATTCAGCACCTGGACTCTTCTACTATGAAGCCATGCTGTTGTAATAGCTGCAGTATGTGGTTTTTCATTGTCCTGCTGAAATACACAAGGCCTTCCCTGAAATAGACGTCATCTGGAGGGGAGCATATGTTGCTCTAAAATCTTTATATACCTTTCAGCATTCATAGTGCCTTCCAAAACATGCAAGCTGCCCATACCATATGCACTTATGCACCCCCATACCATCAGAGATGCTGGCTTTTGAACTGAATGCTGATAACACGCTGGAAGGTCTCCCTCCTTAGGCCGGAGGACACGGCGTCCGTGATTTCCAACAAGAATGTCAAATTTGGACTCGTCTGACCGTAGAACACTTTTCCACTTTGAAACAGCCCATTTTAAATTAGCCTTGGCCCACAGGACACGACGGCGCTTCTGGACCATGTTCACATATGGCTTCCTTTTTGCATGATAGAGCTTTAGCCTGTTTGCCGACAGTGGTTTCTGGAAGTATTCCTGGGCTCATTTAGTAATGTCAATGACAGAATCATGCCGATGAGTGATGCAGTATCGTCTGAGGGCCCGAAGACCACCGACATCCAACAAAGGTCTTCAGCCTTGTCCCTCATGCACAGAGATTTCTCCAGTTTCTCTGAATCGTTTGATGATGTTATGCACCGTGGATGATGAGATTTGCAAAGCCTTTGCAATTTGATGTTGAGGAATGTTGTTTTTAAAGTATTCCACAATCTTTTTACGCACTGATTTTCACAGATTGGAGAGCCTCTGCACATTTTTACTTCTGAGAGACTCTGCCTCTCTAAGACATCCCTTTTATAGCTAGTTGCTAGATGTTCTCTCAGCTGAATATTTTTAAAATTTCTTGCTTTTTCAGCCCTTTGTTGCCCCCGTGCCAACTTTTTTGAGACCTGTAGCAGGTATAACTTTACTTTGAGCAAGTAAAGTCATAACATAATGATATCTTTTCAAATCATTAGCTAATGATTAATTAAAGCAGACAACTGGAAGTTGAAATGCATGACTTCGACCCATTGTGGTAATTAACACATGAATTTACACTATTACTTAACATAATATGTTATTATGGAAATAATACATGATGACACATTTCACTAATGACAATTTATTGATTAATTAATCTATGAATCATATAGAATGTTCATTTGTTGCTGATGCAGTAATTATTAATAAATGGTTTAGTTCTTCATGAGTTATACATTAATTTATGATTATCTGTGCATTAGTTAAGCATGGATTAATGTATATTAGTGGCACCGTATTGTAGAGTGTTACCAAAAATGCTTTTGCCTATGTCACAATAAGAGGTAAATCCGGTCCTGCCGGTTATCGTAACACTTGTGACGTGCCACGATTATTTTTTTTATTGAAACTTCATTTGCATAAATACACAAACACTCACGTTCTCTCCCCAGTGAACCCAGGCACACTCACACACTCTCCTTAAGGCTGATAACATAATACACGTGCTGCGGCTCTGCGTCAGGTGAGTGTAAATACGGAGCTGATCAGGTACAACTAAGTTCTGCTAATTAGACTGAAATCTTCGTTTTAAGTCATTGATTTTCTTGCTGCATTAAATCTCATATTATGTGTGTCCTGTGATCCTTTTCTGAGTTCATGTCATCTGACAGCTGAGGATTTGCTGTTCCTCAGGGTTTCCAGGTGTAATGGCAGACACGACCGTTCAGATGATCGGAGTTGGAGATCTGAACAACAATGTGTTCAGGATACCGGTGTCCACCAGAATGTCCTTCTCATCGGCTAGACGAGCAGCGACTGTGAGCTTCCACCACATCAACTACAGCGTGAAGATGGAGAGTGGCTTCATGTGCAAGAGGAAGGTCACACAGAAGAACATCCTCATCGAGCTCAAGTGAGTCTTCCACTCTGATGGTGTGGTGTCAAATCTATTGCTGTTTGATCACATTACTTTTGTGTCCCATGGTTTTTCAATAGTAAGGCATTTCATAAATACCATACCATGGTATTTTTAATAAGCACCTTGGGTAACACTTTAGAATACTGTTCCGTCGTTAATGAATAACAACAAATGGCACTATTAACATTGTAGTAACTACTATTAACTAACAAGAAACTCTGATTAACGATTTATTAAATAATAGCGCTAAGTTGAAACTGGTAGTTCACTATTAGCTAACCAATAACTACTATTTTTTTCATATATCCTGAGAACTCCTAAGAACTACTTTATACAGGTTCATAATTACTGTGAATTATGCATAATGAATAATTAATTCTAAAATGAAGATCATGGTAACCCACTAGTAATGACTCAAGTATTACCAAATCCTTCTAAATGAACTACTAATTACATGGATCAGTATTCTAAAGTGAAAATCGTCATAACTTCCTAATATTGACTGACGTCATTGTGAGCTTTTGAGATATACGTAAGGTTTTGGATAGTAATGACTCAAGTGTTACTATACATTCTTCTGAAGGAACTACTGATTATTTGGATCAGTATTCTAAAGTGAAGATCACGGTAACCCACTAGTAATGATTTAAGTGTTACCAAATCTAGCTAAATGAAATACTAACCAGGACCTTACAAAAACCTCAAAAGTTTACAATGACGTCAGTAATTACTACGGAGTTATCACGATCTTCACTTTAGAATACTGATCCAAATAATGACTAATTCCTTTAGAAGGATGTAGTAACACCTGAATAACCACATTCGACTAAGCACTATTACTTACTAATTCATTAATCAGAGTTGCTTGTTAGTTACTAGTAGTTACTTGAGTGCTAATATTGCATTACTCATGTGTTCTTGTGTAGTTATTCATTAATGATGGAACAGTATTCTAAAGTGTTACCGCACCGTGGAGTAGCACATAAATAACATGGCTTATGAATTTCAGCACACTGATACTGTATCAAAGTACTGCTGAATTCTAAAGATGGAAACATAATTCATGTATTTAAAATTTTTTATTTCCATCTCTGTTGCAACAGTTTTGGAAGTGTTTAAAATGACTGTACCCATATGTACAAGTCACTGGGGCTTGGTGAAGAGTTTTTGGCTCAAGGTCTGCATTTAAATTCACACCAGACGTGTTCAGCTGGGTTTCTGCAGACCAGTTAAGTTCTTCCACACTGGCTCAGTCAATCACTTCTTTTTTAACCTTATCATGTTAGAATAGAAAAGGGTCCTGCCCAAACTCTTGCTATAAAATTAGAAGCACACAATTCCCTACAATATCATTATTGCTTTAACATTAAGTTAAGTCGTGACGTATTGTCAAGTATGGTGACCCATACTCAAAATGGTGCTCTGCATTTAACCCATCCAAGTGCACACACACAGCAGTGAGTAGTGAAGACACACACACAGTGAACACACACCCAGAGCAGTGGGCAGCCTTGCTCCAGCATGGTATTGAAGGTGGAGAGAGTGCTGTTCATTCACAATCCCCACCTTCAATTCCTGCCGGCGCAAGAATCGAACCAGCAACCTTCAGGTTACAAGCCCGACTCCCTAACTGTTAGGCCAAGACTACCATTGAGATTTGTATTCATTCAAATGACTGAAGCAGACAAGCCTGTTCATTAGAAGTGGCTGTCCTAATACTTTTGTCCATATAGTGTATTTTACAGTAACATTATGATATAGAATATGGTAATCAAAAAGTACCATGGTATATATGCTGCAAATTCTATTTATTCTGCATTTACATCTGCAAGATGTAATTTTTTGTGTTTGCTCATCTAAGTTGTTTCATATCAGATGTCAAATAGACGTCTACAAAATGCTTTTAAGATGTTTATGATTTCTGTAAAACTTGCATTTTAAAGATCTTTATCAGATGTTTGTTCCTGATAAAGCCATCTTTAACAGACATCTTGCACATGTAATATCTGGGGTGTTATGCAAAACATCAGCTGAGCTCATGAATATTATGTCATGTTACATAAGTCTGTTATGTAAATGCAGCATGTGAGTGCTATGCATAATCAGATGTGAGTTGTTGTTGTTGTATTTCACTGTGGTCAAACAAAACAAAATACAATTTTCTTCCATAACGAAACTGCATTTCAATTGAGGCTCGTCCAATCAGCGATGTGTGTTTGGTTTTATCTCGTTTTATGTGATTATATGATAATGATGATAATGTGGTGATGCTAATTATGAAGTAATTCTGTATTATTTTCTCTAGTGGTGTCATTAGGCCAGGACTGAATGCCATATTAGGACCAACTGGGAGCGGGAAATCATCGTAAGAGCTGACTGTCTGTCTTTATCTGTCTGTCCATCAGTGTCTTGGTTTTTGTAGAATAACCAGTAGGCGTGTGACAAGATCTCATGCCATAAAATCTTGCAATATAAAAAAGTTATGAGATTTCTCATTGTAGTTGTTACAACCTCTTAGCTCTTGTCTCTGTTTGCACTTTGAATATTGAGAGAGTATTGATTATACTTTTATCTGACGATATGCGCAGAGATGCAGGTTTTTTTTTTTTTTTGCTGTTGAATGAAGGCATCTCTAGACACGCAAAAAACTATTTTAACCCAGAAAACAACAAAAAACTGATCACAGTTTAATAAAAACATTGCAAGCTACTAATTATTTTATTTCCACGGTTATTCAAACAGCGAGTAAATTATAGAGCAAGCGAGTAAAGAACATTTACAATCACATTATCACTGACTGTCGTGAGTTTAAGCACTCTCAAAAAAAACCCCCAAAAAACGTTATAATCAATGAAGCCGTCTACACTGTCAAATGAAACTTGTACTTGCATCTTACATATATTTCAGTAATAAGCGGTTGTGTTCTGACATGAAAGTTGTGTGTTTTTTAAATCAAATGTAAATTCATGTCCCAGTCACATTTTCTTGGTAAAATAAACAGTACTTACACTTTCAGAAACAGAAAATAATCAAAAACAATTCTATTTTGTATTTTTGCATTAACAATGTAATCAATATTATTTATTAAAGGCAAAAACTAATCTCATCAAGTTAGTGTTTTTAAACATTTTACATTTATTCCAAATTGATAACTCAAGGCAGTAACAATTTAAACACTATTTTTGAACATATGTTCATCTATTCTTGAATTTTTCGGAACATCGATCATCAAAGCTCAGTAAATATTGGTCACAGATGGAGATTTACTTTAAATTTCAATTAAATTTGCTAATTGCTAATTGGCATGTTCTATTATTTTTTATTTTTTTATTTTTTATTATCTCTTACAGTACTTTTAATTGCTGCTGGACAATAATTTGTATTCTATTATAATTTTCCTATATATTCCTATATATTTCCTAAATTTTATGAACGATTTATAGCTATACAAAGTACAAACACTCTTTTTGCTATGTTTATCACAAAATAACGCGATCTACAAATGTACAGGACACAATTGACAAATGAATGCGAGGCAAAGTTATGCTTGTTACGTAAAAAATATATTTGTGAATATGTTTTTTATTTGCAAATCTCATTTTATTTCACTGAAAAGAGACTCGAAAGAATGATTAAATCATGAATGATTGGCATCGCAGGTTCATTTGGCAGAAATACGGAACTCAAAGAGATAACCGCTGATATATTCGCTGGGAAAATGTTTCTCAGGTCACTCAGAGTTTTCATGGTACACTCAGTACCATCAGGCATCACTGACTGCAAAATGTTACAAAATGCACCTGCAAACTATTTTTCCAGTCATGTATTTCATCATTTCTTGAAAATACTTTGTAAAAATCTTATTTCATCTTGTTCTTGTGATCCCAATCTCATGTCTTGTGAATCAAGTGTCTTATCACACTCCTAGTAACCAGTGTTAAAGAGCAACTTAACGTAGTTCAAATGTTTTCAAAACAGAGCAGCTTTTTCAGCAACAAAAAAGTTACATTATAATGTGACAAAACACAAAACTGTTTTTAAAAAACTATTTATTAAAAAGAAATATATATATGTGTGTGTGTGTGTGTGTGTGTATATATAACACTTTATTTCGATAGTCCACTTTAGACATTATACTAACAGTAAGTAACTTTGCAACTACATGTCAACTAACAGTCAGTAGAGTATTAGTAGATTGCCTGTTTAATATCTTCTAACACTTTATTTTGATGGGTCCACAACATACTGAGTATGAGAAACTTTGCAACTACGTATATGTCAATTCATCCTACTAACCCTAAACCTACCCTACTGAGAGTTAGTAGACATGTAGTTGCAAATTAATGAGAATTAGTTGACATGTAGTTACAAAGTTACTTATAGTTAGTAGAATGTCTAAAGTGGAATATCGATATAAAGTGTAAACTATATATATATAATACATATAATTTTTGAAATAAGTCTCTTCTCCTCACCAAGGCTGCATTTATTTAATAGAAAATGCAGTAAAAACAGTAATATCATGAAATATTATTGCAATTTAAAAGAACTGTTTTCTTTTTGAATATGTAAGAAAAAATGATGAGGACTTTGAAGATATTGTTGAAGATGTTTATTGCAGCATAACAGTGACAAAGTACATGTTGTACCTTGGGTTCAGCGGAGTTGGAATGAACCCAGAACATCCTAAGTTCAAACCGTTTATACAGTTACAGTTTACTACCCTTCATGTAAATGAAGTTGCTCCTGTCGTAACAGCTGTAGTCTGTATGTTAATTAAGTTCTGACATTTCTTTGTCTGAGATAGTTCTCATTCTACAATTGGTCACCATTTGCTCAGAATGTGATCATCCCAAATGGTCTACAAACAACATAACTGTTCACTTTCTTCTTCTCTATAATAATTAAGCCATCTTTGGGAAATGAACATGATCAAACATATACTGTGGAGTGGAATCTGGGTCGGGGCAGACTATAGATTCTTTCAAATATGTGTTAAAATGTAATTTATTTCTGTGATCAAAGCTAATTTTTCAGCATCATTACTCGTGTCACATGATCCTTCAGAAACACAGTGATTGGCTGATAGTCTCTCTCAGAGATTTATTCATAGAAATATTGCAGAGTGCGATATTATGTTGCCACATTCAAATCAAGATTTTAAAATGCAGGATAAGAGTCGCTAATTAAATTATAAAGTATATGTTCAGCTAATTGTCAGCCTCTTACATGTGTGCTTCTCGTAAACAATTAGTGAATATGCATATAAAAAGCCTTTTAATTAACAGAGTAGAATAATCATGGCTGATAGTAAGACATGCAAACGTAAAAGAAAACCAAACTGGACTCAAGAACAGCTGTTACTTCTTGCCCAAATGATTAATGAAAACAAGGATATAATCAAAGGAAAATTTGGAGTTGGGATAACCTCCAAAACCAAAGGTGATACCTTTAAAAGCTCATTATCATCAAATGTTTCTAAAATGTTTACGTTCAGAGGCAGATTGCCGGCAACAGCTATTGTAGGATAGTTTGTGGCTTGGTCTTAGAGTGACTTAGGACTTCACTACTCATAACGTTTCACAGATTTAGGAGCTAGTTTTAGTGCTAAAACGCTTTGTGAAATACTCTTAGAGCAAAACTTTAGGAGTCCTAAATTTAGGCCCATTATTTTAAAGATTTTCTTCTAAATCGGCAAGTTATGAGCTACTTTTAGCCTTCAGATGTTTTGTGAATAAGGGCCCTGATTTGTTGCTGAAGAAACACTGCTGATTATTATCAATGTTGAAAACAGAAACAGTTCTGTTTCATATTTTTGTGGAAACCGAGAAACATTTTATTTTTCAAGATTCTTTGATGAATGGGAAGTTTAAAATAACAGCATTTGTTTGAAATAGAAATCTTTTGTGACTTTATAAATGTTTTTGCTGTCACTTTTGATCAATTTAATGCAAGAATAAAGTATTAATTTCTTATGTATATTTAATATATATTTAATATATTTGTATATTTAATATACATATTAACAAATGTTTGTGTTTTACTGAAGGTTTCTGGATGTTCTGGCCGCTCGTAAGGATGCTGCTGGTCTTTCTGGAGAAGTTCTTATAGACGGAGCTCCACAACCTCCAAACTTCAAATGTCTGTCTGGATACGTAGTGCAGGTATAAACCACACAAACACTCATTTACTACATTTCCTTTCTTCTGATCATTTAGTGAAGTAGCAGCTCTTTCTCCTTACGTCTGGAGCACAAACGTTGAATTTACACATTAGACATAGACTCTCAAAACTGAATTCAGCAGTTAAAACTTGTTATTCTGTAGAATTCATATCATGACTAAAGGGAATTGTGGGATCACTGACTAAGTTTAGAAGAGCTGGACCGAAACCATTCAGCAGTTTCATTTGTTTTCTTTCCATAAATACTACTGCTTTATTTTTCGGTAACACTTTAGAATAATGGTCCGTTGTTAACAAGTATGCATGCAGGAAGTAATAGGTAGTACTACATTAACACTTAACTTTTAACTATTAGAGAAGCAAGATCATCTAAGCAATAAGTAGTAGCAAATTTAGGAGAGAGGTAGTTCCTCGTTTGGTAAGAGTAGTACTAGTCACAATTTTAAAATGTAGCCGACTTATTTGGGGGATATCATATTCATAAATTAGTTTCCACAAAGAACCCAATTGTTCACTTTTAAGATGTTACTGTTATTAGTAATGAATTGGTTATTCTTTATTAATTGGTCATAGTTTGCAAGTAGTTCTCAATGAGGTTATTTTTATTTAATAATTATCACATATCTAATAAGGAACTACTTTTGTCCTAAAATTGTTACTACTTACTGCTTAGTTAATCTTGCTTCTCTAATAGTTAATAGTAATAAGTTAAGTGTAAATGTAGTACTACCTATTACTTCCTGCATAACAACGGACCATTATTCTAAAGTGTAACCGATTTTTCTTTAGGAGTTTGAATTCCTCCAGTGATAGTGTAATCTCATCTCAATTCACACCAGCATGTCATGAGACACCTTGTGTCAATTAAACCTTTGTGTTTAAAAAATGCTCTGTCATGGTTTAAACATGAAAAATGCTGATAATCAGGTTTTGTGTTTAAAACTAGGACTGTCTTCATATCAGATTTTCACTACATGTCTATCATGACCACAAAAATTCATGATAACGATCAGGAGTGGAAAGAGTACTGAAAAAAAGAAAAATATATTCAAGTAAAACTACTATTACTTTCTAATAATTTAATTAATAATTAATAATTTATTATTAATAAATTAATAATAAATTAACTTTCTATTTTTAAAATAGCAGGGAAAGACTGTTACAGAGATGAAAAGGTGAAAAGGGCATTTTTAGTACACTACAATAGAATAGAGTTTCATTGCTTTCAATGACCTTATCTAAATTAATTTAACTGTTATATCATTACCCTTTGATGTGATATGTGATTATGCATGTATGTCACTACATACATGTTTTTTCTTATCTCTTACTTGTAATTGGCTAAAAAAAATTATATGCTGCTAGAAAATAACCAAGAATTTGTATTCTGCCCCCAACATTTTCCAAATGACAATTTTATGATTAGTTTGTATACTATAAACATTTGTTTTCTATTTTATCACAGAATAAGGCAGAAAATAAAATTTATAGTTTTCATAGGCTACTGCAATAAATTATATGTCAGTTAGCACTGCTTCATTCATATACTTTATTTATTTATTACCTGGGAATGACTTGGAAAAACACACATAAACCATTTCACGAGTTCACTTACATATAATAAATAGAGTAAAGTTTATGTGTATGGACTACTTGCACAACTACTTTTTTCTTTTTTTTTTGTACTAAACAAATTTCATACCTGTTGAATGTACAGTTTTAAATGAATTTGTCTGATAAACACCTGTCAAGCCCCTGGACTGTTTTGTTGTGTTTTTGCTCCCCATGTGTTCCCTGTGACCCAGTTTTTCCCCTGTCTTGATTATTAATTGATTCCAGGTGTGTCCCCTTAGTTCCTTGATTGTCCTGTCTTTAAAAGCCCCAGTCCTTTCAGTTAGTGTTTGTCGGTCTTTAAGTGTCTACCCTGCCTGTGATCTGTGTTCCTATTTGAATATTAAACTCCTCTGTTGTGAATTCCTCGTCTCCTCGTTCCTGTTTCCCGTGCTCCCCGTGAGCTGTGACAGAAAGACCGACCAAAACAGTAACCTCCGTATTTTTCCCTCCGTTTTGTTTCCTTGATTTTACCCAGTGTTTTTTGTTTCTGTTGTGCCCCATGTATCCCCTTGTCCGGCCCGAATTCCTCCTCCTCCTCCTGCTGGAGCAGGGGGACAGATCTCTCGAGGACCACACAAGACTGTTCCTGTGTTTAGCTAACTCCACCAGCTACCCGGATGGCGCGCTCTGCTCTTTCTATCACGCAAGCTTGAACACCGCGTGCAGAGCGTTGTCGTCCGAGGATGGTCCTCGGGAGGATTTCGCCGCCTTCGTGGAGTGGACTCTGGTGAGAAACGGATCGCCCCTCACCGTCTCCATTGAGGATGATCTCGCCAGATCCACTCCAGACCCAGAGCCCAGCCCAACAACTCCCAGCGGTGCGGAGTATCAGCCCGAGCCCACCGATGACAGAGAGCCATTTCCCGCCGCGATCTGCGAGCCAGCGCGAAGCCAAGCGACTGAGTGGACGATCGTCCCGGAAGTTGAGCCCAACCCGTCAGATCAGGTGCGAGAGCCGGCCACCCTCCCACCCGCTCCTGCCTCCTCCACCTCTGTCGTCTGGCAGCCCCTCTGCTCGCCCTCAGCCCACCATCAATGCGGTGCGAGACCCACGGTACTGCCATCCTCCAGTGTTGCCGGGGCTGGAGTATCCCTCACCTCCGCCTCCAGCCTCCTCGGCCCAGACTCCGCCTCAGCCCGTTGACCCAGCAGCTCCACCTCGGCTCCTAGCTCCTTCGTCTCCACCGTCACCCGTTGATCCTCCAGCTCCACCGGGCTCCCTCGTCCCTCCGGCTCCGCCTTGGTCGGGCGTCGACCCGCCATCGCCTCAGGACTCCTCTCCTCCGGCTGCACCTCGTCGCTCCGTCCCACCGGCTCAGTTGGGCTCCTTCCTCCCGCCAGCTCCACCTTGGTCCTCAGTCGCTCCGGCTTAGCCGCGGATCTCCGGAGCTCCGCCTTCGCCTCGGTCGCCAGAGCACTTGGCTCCACCTTGGCTCCCCGGATCCTCGGCATCCCCCTGGCTCGTCAGCTCTCTGTCTCCGCCTCGGGCTCCTCCACCACCTGCTCCGCCGCCGTTGGTCAGCCCCCTGGAGTCGGAGGCCATTCCTCCTCCATAGCTCCTCCCTCCGTGGGCTATCATCATGGCTGTGGCCTGGGTCCTGCCAGGCTCCTCCTGCTCCGGGTCCCTCCTGTCTCCTCCCTGGCTCCTCCCTCCTTAGTCGCCTAAGTGCTAAGACGCATGTTTTTATCATATTGATTGCATGATCAATGTCCTACTATTGGGAGAGAATTCGTCGAGAGGAATTGAGGTGTTTATGCTTGAAAACAGGGAGTTATGTGGAGCTGACAGATCGATTAAAAGGCGTTTCTTACCTAGTATTTTCCTAGTAGCCACTTCACTGGGCTAATGCAAAACTGAGAAGGCGGGGCATCGAAAGGGCTGATCATGAACCCTCGTTTAATTCATGCCGCCTATGGGGAAAAAAACTGAACAGATTATTTCTGTGAAATGACTGAATGTAATGAAAAACTTTTGATGTCCACATTCAAGGATTTACAATTGCTGTAGCATTTCTGTTGTAAAGAAATGGCCAACTATTAAAGATTAAGTGTACATTTAAATTGAATGTGGTTTAGAATTGCTTATTGCTTTAGAATTGTGGTTTAGCCAAATGAGAATCAAATTGCACAGTGACGTGTAAAAACGATCGCCGGGCCGTTGGTGCCCTCTGTAGGCTTTTGATATAATGCGTAATGTACATTATTTTGTTTAACAGAACCATATTGTTACTTGCTTTTGGTACTTTATTTGAACCAATTATTATGGCCTCATTGCTATTATATACAGTATCTCACAGAAGTGAGTACACCCTTCACATTTTTGTAAATATTTTATTATATCTTTTCATGTGACAACACTGAAGAAATGACACTTTGCTACAATGTAAAGCTATTGAGTGTACAGCTTGTATAACAGTGTAAATCTGCTGTCCCCTCAAAATAGCTCAACACACAGCCATTAATGTCTAAACCACTGGCCACAAAAGTGAGTACACCCCTAATTGAAAATGTCCAAATTGGGCCCAAAGTGTCAATATTTTGTGTGGCCACCATTATTTTCCAGGACTGCCTTAACCCTCTTGGGCATGGAGTTCACCAGAGCTTCACAGGTTGCCATTGGAGTCCTCTTCCACTCTTCCATGACGACATCATGGAGCTGGTGGATGTTAGAGACCTTGCGCTCCTCCACCTTCCGTTTGAGGATGCCCCACAGATGCTCATGCTTGGCCAGTCCATCACCTTTACCCTCAGCTTCTTTAGCAAGGCAGTGGTCGTCTTGTTTGGGGTCGTTATCATGTTGGAATACTGCCCTGCGGCCCAGTCTCCGAAGGGAGGGGATCATGCTCTGCTTCAGTATGTCACAGTACATGTTGGCATTCATGGTTCCCTCAATGAACTGTAGCTCCCCAGTGCCGGCAGCACTCATGCAGCCCCAAACCTGTAGGCAAGACACACTTGTGTTTGTACTCCTCACCTTGTTGCCGCCACACACGCTTGACACCATCTGAACCAAATAAGTTTATCTTGCTCTCATCAGACCACAGGACATGGTTCCAGTAATCTATGTCCTTAGTCTGCTTGTCTTCAGAAAACTGTTTGTGGGCTTTCTTGTGCATCATTTTTAGAAGAGGCTTCCTTCTGGACAGCCATTCAGACCAATTTGATGCAGTGTGCGGTGTATGGTCTGAGCACTGACAGGCTGACCCCCCACCCCTTCAACCTCTGCAGCAATGCTGGCAGCACTCATACGTCTATTTCCCAAACACAACCTCTAGATATGACGCTGAGCATGTGCACTCAACTTCTTTGGTCGACCATGGCGAGGCCTGTTCTGAGTGGAACCTGTCCTGTTAAACCACTGTATGGTCTTGGCCACCATGCTGCAGCTCAGTTTCAGGATCTTGGCAATCTTCTTATAGCCTACGCCATCTTTATGTAGAGCAACAATTCTTTTTTTCAGATCCTCAGAGAGTTCTTTGCCATGAGATGCCATGTTGAACTTCCAGCGCCCAGTATGAGAGAGTGAGAGCGATAACACCAAATTTAACACACCTGCTCCCCATTCACACCTGAGACCTTGTAACACTAACGAGTCACATGACACCGGGGAGAGAAATTGGCTAATTGGGCCCAATTTGGACATTTTCACTTAGGGATATACTCACTTTTGTGGCCAGCGTATTAGACATTAATGGCTGTGTGTTGAGTTATTTTGAGGGGACAGAAAATTTATACTGTTATACAAGCTGTACACTCACTACTTTACATTGTAGCAAAGTGTCATTTCTTCAGTGTTGTCACATGAAAAGACATAATAAAATATTTACAAAAATGTGAGGGGTGTACTCACTTCTGTGAGATACTGTATGTATTTTAGGTCATTGTAAAGGCTATTGTTTGATTAGGCCTATATTTATTACCATAAAAATAAATTACAATTAACAATCAACCGATAACTCTGTTACCAGATTTATCGTTAGTCAAGTCAAGTCACCTTTATTTATATAGCGCTTTTACAATGCAGATTGTGTCAAAGCACTTAACAGTATCAAATTGGAGGATAGAGTGTCAGTAATGTATAATGATAAGATTAAACACTCAATTTTCAGTTAAAGGCATTTCATTATTGAATTCAGAGATGTCATTGTCTAGCTCAGTTTAGTTTAAATAGTAGCTGTGCAATCAAATCGGCAATAATCGCTAGAAATTAAGTGTCCCCAACTGAGCAAGCCAGAGGCGACAGCGGCAAGGAACCAAAACTCCTCTGTGACAGAATGGAGAAAAACCTTGGGAGAAACCAGGCTCAGTCGGGGCCAGTTCTCCTCTGACCAGACGAAACCCGCAGTTCAAAAGTTTCTATTTCTATTTTAATTTTGTTGCAATTTCTAACAATAGTAGTATTATGTAGTTAGGTATTTTATTATATTTTAGTTATTTTGTTATTTTTGGTTGATATATCTAGGGATATATCTCTGGGGTCATCTGGGTGTCCTGGTCTCCGCTGGCGATCAGGGCTGTAGACATCATCTCTTGGTGCTGATCCACCATCTGATCGGATACGGACTGAGAAACAGACTAGGAAAGAAACAAACAAATATTAGCGTAGATGCCATTCAACTGACGATGTAACGAGTACATCGTGTGTTATGGGGAGTGTTCCCGGTTCCGGTTGATCTAATTAATGCAGCCTAACAATCCTTTAACGGATTTGAATAATAGAAGCGTATTAATGCGTTATGTGTAAGCCAGGCTAAAAAGATGGGTCTTTAATCTAGATTTAAACTGACAGAGTGTGTCTGCCTCCCGAACAGTGTTAGGTAGACTGTTCCAGAGTTTGGGTGCTAAATAGGAATAGGATCTGCCGCCCGCAGTCGATTTTGATATTCTAGGTATTATCAAGCGGCCAGAGTTTTGAGAACGCAGCGGACGTGGAGGACTATAATGCGATAAGAGCTCGCTCAAGTACTGAGGAGCTAAACCATTCAGGGCTTTATAAGTAATTAACAAGATTTTAAAATCTATCCGATGCTTGATAGGGAGCCAGTGCAGTGTTGACAGAACCGGGCTAATATGGTCATATTTCCTGGTTCTAGTAAGGACTCTAGCTGCTGCATTTTGGACTAACTGTAGTTTGTTGATCAAGCGTGCAGAACAACCACCTAATAAAGCATTACAATAGTCTAGCCTTGAGGTCATAAACGCATGAATTAACATTTCTGCATTTGACGTTGAGAGCATTGGTCGCAATTTAGATATGCTTTTGAGATGAAAAATGCAGTTTTACAGATGCTAGAAACATGGCTTTCAAATGACAGATTGCTATCGAACAGCACACCTAGGTTCCTGACTGATGAAGAAGAATTGACAGAGCAGCCGTCAAGTGTTAGATAATATTCTAGGTTATTACATGTGGGGTTTTAGGTCCGATAATTAACACCTCTGTTTTTCAGAATTTAGCAGTAAAAATTATTTGTCATCCAGTTTTTTATATCGACTATGCATTCCGTTAGTTTCTCAATTTGGTGTGTTTCACCGGGCCGCGAAGAAATATAGAGCTGAGTATCATCAGCATAACAGTGAAAGCTAACACCATGTCTCCTAATAATATCTCCCAAGGGTAACATATAAAGCGTGAAAAGTAACGGCCCTAGTACTGAGCCTTGAGGTACTCCATACTGCACTTGTGATCGATATGATACCTCTTCATTCACTGCTACGAACTGATGGCGGTCAGATAAGTACGATTTGAACCATGCTAAGGCACTTCCACTAATGCCAACAAAGTTTTCTAGTCTATTCAAAAGAATGTTGTGGTTGATAGTGTCGAACGCAGCGCTAAGATCCAGTAGAACTAATAAAGAGATACAACCACGATCAGATGATAGAAGCAGGTCATTTGTAACTCTAATGAGAGCAGTCTCAGTACTATGATACGATCTAAATCCTGACTGGAATTCCTCACAGATATCATTTTTCTCTAGGAAGGAATATAATTGTGAGGATACTACCTTTCTAGTATCTTTGACAGAAAAGGGAGATTTGAGATCGGTCTGTAATTAACTAGATCTTTGGGGTCAAGTTGTGGTTTTTTAATGAGAGGCTTAATAACAGCCAATTTGAAGGTTTTGGGGACATATCCTAATGACAACGATGAATTAATAATAGCCAAAAGAGGATCTAAGACTTCTGGAAGCAGCTCTTTTAGAAGTTTAGATGGAATCGGGTCTAACATACATGTTGTTGGTTTAGATGATTTAACAAGTTTATACAATTCTTCCTCTCCCACAGTAGAGAATGAATGAAATTGTTCCTCAGGGGATCTATAGTGCGCTATCTGATGCGATACTGTAGCTGACGGCTGCAAGGATACAATTTTATCTCTGATAGTATCGATCTTGGAAGTGAAGTAGTTCATAAAGTCATTACTGCTATGCTCTTGGGAAATGCCAACACCTGTTGATGCTTGATTTTTCGTTAATTTAGTTACTGTATTGAATAAATACCGAGGGTTATGTTTGTTTTCTTCTAGAAGAGACGAAAAGTAATCAGATCTAGCAGTTTTAATGCTTTTCTGTAGGATAGGGTACTTTCCCGCCAAGCTAAACGAAATACCTCTAATTTAGTTTTCCTCCAGCTGCGCTCCATTTTCCGGGCTGCTCTCTTTAGGGCGCGGGTGTGCTCATTATACCACGGTGTTGGACTCTTATCCTTAATCTTCCTTAAGCGTAAAGGAGCAACCGCATCTAAAGTGCTAGAAAAGAGAGAGTCCATAGTTCCTGTTACATCATCAAGTTGTTCTGAGCTATTGGATATACTGAGGAACTGAGATAAGTCAGGAAGATTATTTATAAAGCAGTCTTTTGTGGTAGAAGTGATGGTTCTACCATATTTGTAACAAGAAGTTGGCTTTACAGCTTTAGCTATATGGAATATACAGGAGACTAGATAATGATCTGAGATATCATCGCTCTGCTGTAAAATTTCAACGCCACTGACATCAATTCCATGTGACAGTATTAAATCTAGAGTATGATTTCGACAATGAGTAGGGCCTGACACGTGTTGTTTAACACCAATAGAGTTTAGAATGTCTATAAATGCTGATCCCAACAAATCTCTTTCATTATCAACATGGATATTAAAATCACCAACGATTAGGACTTTATCTGCAGTCAGTACTAACTCCGATAGAAGATCAGAAAATTCTTTAATAAAGTCTGTATGGTGCCCTGGTGGCCTGTATACAGTAGCCAGTACAAACATCACAGGATTTATCATTAACACTTATTTCTTTGGATAACGTTATATGAAGCACCATTACTTGAACGAATTATACTTGAAACCTGACCTCTGAGAGATACTGAAAATATTTCTATAAATTGTAGCAACACCTCCCCTTTACCTTTTGGACGCGGTTCATGTTTGTAACAGTAATCTTGGGGTGTAGACTCGTTTAAAGTAATGTAATCATCTTGTTTTAGCCAGGTTTCTGTCAAACAAAGCACATCTAGTTTATGGTCAGTGAACATATCATTTACAAAAGTGCTTTTGAAGAAAGGGATCTAATATTCAATAAGCCAAGCTTTATCATGTGTTTATCTGTATTATATCGTTTTTATTTGTTGAACATCAATTAAATTGTTACTATTACTTTGGTTTGGATGTTTTCTGTATTTTCTAGTTCGGGAACAGACACAGTCTCTATAGCGTGATATCTAGATGAAAAAGATTCTATGTGCTGAGAGTTAACTGCCTTTGGTGACATGAGGCGGCTAGCAGACGATCGGTTTAGCCAGTCTGTCTGCTTCCTGACCTGGGCTCCAGTTAGTCAAGTACAAACTCTAAGACTATGTGCCATATTTCTAGAGAGAAGAGCGGCACCACCCAGGAGGGATGAACACCATCTCTTTTCAACAGGTCAGGTCTGCCCCAAAAATTCTTCCAATTGTCTATAAAGCCTATGTTATTTTGCGGGCACCACTTAGACATCCAGCCATTAAGTGACGACAGTCTGCTATGAATCTCATCACCACGGTAAGCAGGAGCGGACCAGAGCATATTACAGTGTCTGACATCGTACTTGCAAGTTCACACACCTCTTTAACATTATTTTTGGTGATCTCCGACTGGCGAAGTCGAACATCATTAGCGCCGACGTGGATAACAATCTTACTGAATTTACGTTTAGCATTAGTCAGCACTTTTAAATTTGCCAAGATGTCAGGCGCTCTGGCTCCTGGTAAACAATGGACTATGGTGGCTGGTGTCTCTATTTTCACGTTCCGTACAATAGAATCGCCAATAACTAGAGCACTTTCATCAGGTTTCTCAGTGGGTGCTTCACTGAGTGGGAGAACCTGTTTGATGTTCTGATCGAACGGAAGAGTGGTGTTTTGACCCGCGACTATGCCGCCTCACTGTCACCCAGTTGCCCTGCTGCACGGGCTCAACCGAAACCGAACAATGTACAGGACTCCCTGAGCTAGTCGCATCCAAAGCAGTATCTACAGCCCTCACATTCTTACTGTCCTCAACTAAAGTTTGGATGCGTGTCTCTAGTTCTAAAACCTTCTCTGTCAGCCTAACTATTTCCTGCATTTATCACATGTGAATCCCTCGCTGCTGACAGAGACAGATAAACTATACATGTGGCAGACAGTGCAAACAACAATAGCAGGAGAAGAAGCCATTACTCACCTTGATTGATGAATGATACCAACTTAACTTACCACTTACCACTGTTGTTTGATGAGCTCGTGAAAAACGGAGCGAGGAAAAAATAAAATAATAATAGGCGCGAATAGAAATGCAAATGGAACCGCAAGTGACAAGCTAACGGGCTAACAAGCTGCACTCGCGGTTTTTAAAGCGACGATCAAATTAGTTAGATTAGTTTGAAAGATAACACCAGAAATATGGTGAGAATTAAGTTATATTTTATCACTTTAGACAAAAGGGATTGAAAGTAAGGTAGAGATTCAATAAAAGCGAAGGTACACGGAGCTACAAACACAAACCTCACAGCAGCACAACAGACTGAAGCAATCGAACTCAGAGTAAGCCTTAGAGACCTAGTTAGTGATAGCCTTAGATGTCCGCACCTGCCAGGATCTGTGCTCAGATGTTGTGAGCCATTGGAGGTGGCTCCGAGGCAACAGCATTTGGTGGGACGGGCAGTGATGTTGCAATGAAAAGAGAATATTGTGATTTTAAATTAAGTAGAGAGCTGTGAGGGAGTGGAGCAGGGGCCGCAATTTTCAGCGGAAGCAGCCTCAAGCTTAATATTGGCCTCTGGGTCTTGATGTGGGAAACAGAGAAGAGTAAGAGAAAAATGGAGGAACAGAAAGAAATGTGTGGGTCTGTGTTGCGAGCAGAGGCAGCCTCACGCTAGTGTCTGCTAGGAGCTGCAGGCCACTGAAGAGGAAAAAGGGGTTATTAGTAGAGGGAGGAAAAAGGCTGAGATGTGTGTGCCTGGGATTGGGAAACGCTGGGTTAAGCAATGCAGCTGCCATGATGAACAGCAGTTAGCACCATCTACTGCTGAAATTAAAGTTTTCTATGCATGATTTGATTTAACAGGAATCACAAGACTGCTCTCTCCCTGGCCAATCACATTGATGGATAAAAATTTAATTTAAAAGAAAGCATGTAACGCATTACAAGTAACGCAAGTTACATAACACAGGTTACTTTTTTCCCATTTATTCATTGGCAGATTTCCTGTCCCTGTGTTGAGAGAAATTGAAGCTTATTCATTTCACTTTTGGTGTGGAAGGGTATTTACAGTTGGTAAAAATTGATTTTTGTTATTAAAAATTAATAAGCAAGCCCAGCTCAGATGTCCATAAGTAAAGCAAAAGTAACGTAATACATTACTTTCCATTAAAGGTAACTAAGAAGTGCAATTAGTAACTTTTTTTAAGGAGTAACTCAATATTGTAACGTTAACTTTCTCCCACACTGGTTACATCACTTCAAATGCACTCATGTAAAAGTACATAATTTTTAAACTACTTTAAAAAGTACAATTTCTGAGAAAAACTACTTGCCATATTGTTCCAACGTGTTACAATAATGTAAAACACACACACACACACATATACTGTACAGTATGTGTGTGTATGTATATATATATATATATATATACTGTATATATAAAAATTGAAGAGTGCGCACAATGAGCACAGTATAATGGCTGACAGGACAGGAAAGTAAATTTTTATGGCATGATAGGGACTTTTATTTCTTAACATGTTACGAAAATAACGTTAGAATAACGTCACTGACATAAACGGTATAACCCAACAACATCCTATCTAACCGCAGATACTGAATCAGGACAACACATTTTTCTCTGACACTCTCAAATTGCATCTCACGGAAGTGTCAACCGCTTTCACGCAACTTAGAATGTTTGTTGTTGAGAAACACTGGGCACTGATAGCATAACACAGTAATTTTTTACGCTTTTCACGTGCTTGGCACCACCTAATGTTGCAGGTATATTATTGACATGTAAAAGTCTAGACCCTGAATAAAAGATTTTTTTATATGTAGTTTTAAGAAAAAAAAAATACAGTCTTGTATTTGGACCAATATGGTAGTTTCAGTAACGAGGGTACTTGTAATTAGCTACTTTACACCCCTGATAATGATATACCACGATGTCTATAGAAATGTTGAAAAAGTAAAAATGTCAAATTCTTATTCATTTATTTGCCAATGAATCACATCATTGCAAACAAAAATAATAATTACACTTAATAGAAAAAACTAAAATGCTAGCCATTTTTGGCACAGTGTCAAAATAGGATAGTTTGTGAAAATAACAACCTAATGGTGCAGGATAATTATGTGTCATATTATTATACGTGTTCTATTAATATTTAAGTATCACCAATACCGGTAAATGGCGGCTAAATTTGAAAGGCATGTTTTTTGCAGGATGACGTGGTCATGGGGACGCTGACCGTTCGCGAGAATCTGCGTTTCTCAGCGGCTTTAAGGCTCCCGAAGTCGATCTGTCAGCAAGAAAAAGATGATAAGATTGAGAGACTAATTCAGGATCTGGGACTGAGCAAAGTGGCAGATTCACGGGTAACAAACCAAACACACCTTCATCTGACTGACTACATGTGCAATAAACACAGACTTAACATTCTCAGAAATCAGTAAAGAGTATACAGTATATATTCTCATTTTTGATTTAGATGTAACGGCTGTCTAAATAATTTTTAAGTGTTTTTTTCTTTTCTCCTCAAATGTATAGCTAGATAAAACATATAAACTCTCTCTCTCTCTTGCTCCCTTAATCAGGGGTCCCCACAGCGGAGTGATCTGCACAGATAAAATATACAAACTAAATAAGTAAATTGACGGCTGCTCTGATTGGCTGGTTTTACAGGTGGGCACGCAGCTGATTCGTGGTGTTTCAGGTGGAGAGAGGAAGAGGACAAGCATCGGCATGGAGCTGATCTTTGATCCACCGGTGCTTTTCCTGGATGAACCGACCACCGGCCTGGACGCCAGTACGGCCAACTCTGTCCTCATGCTGCTCAAGAGGTGCGTTTATACAAAACCGGTCATATTCCACACCTAAACCTCAAGAAAGACATGTTCATTTGAAATTAGGTGTGAAGGTATGTAATAGTTTAAAAATATATAAAGATATTATTATAAAAGTATTTTTTATATTATATATATATATATATATATATATATATATATATATATGGGTGATTCTTCAATTGGGGGAACTTTTATGTCCCCAGGTTATACATTAATGTTAAAAATATTATATTATAAAATAAATAGTTTAGTTAATTCAAATATTATTTATTGCACCAAAAAAAAAATGTTAGACACTAAAATTAGTATGATTTCCATTTTTAAAAATGTTTTCATCACTAATATTTGGCTACTCAGGCCTTGTCCCCAACCCAGACATTAAAACTTATCTGCTCTGAAAATGTGATAAAATGTTATCAGTTCATTAAAAAATCACAATATATGTTTAAACAGTAACTTAAAAAGGCACTTTATGCATAATTCGGGTTCATATCTGTGCAATTTGTGAATATTTTTAACAATTTAGTATTGTCCACAACAATACTGTCATTACATGACAGTCTATGATTACAACAAGGATATTTTTGAGGGTAAGACTTGTTTATGCCGTAACCATGGAAATGAAGACTAGCAGAGGAGCACATGTCAGCCATGGAAGAACAGTGATATTTGATGTCTGAAAAAGTAAGTAATTTAATCATGAATTCCTTCTGATCATGGAGTAGACTTATTCAGCGTCATTACCATAAATGCTGTAGCAGCAATATTTTGATAAATATATATATATATTCACATGATTTATGTGTATTTAAAGTTCTTTTTGTATTGTTGAGTGATGTTAGCAAAACCATGACCTAGCATCTTTTTTCCTGAAAAAAAATTTAAATGTCATTACCGCAACACGTCATTACCAACACACAGCTTGTTGTGATGGTAATGACAAGTGATGGTGGTAATGACATGTTCTGTGTCACTATCTATATCATATTATGTGTTTATAAATTAAGTTAAAGAAGCATAATAGTGTGATTTTGCAATGAAACTTAAGTGAGATGCCTTACTTCCTAAAACTATTTCTTCTTATTTTTTAACCAGAATGGCTCCCAAGAAATCAACTGAAAGGTCTAGAGATTATAGAAAAAAATTGAAGGAAGATCCAGTAAAATATCAGCAGTACATTGACAGAGAAAAGGAAAGATACAAAAGAAGAAAAGAAACAGGAAAGCTTAAAGTAATCTCACAACTTTCAAAACGGGAGCAAAGACAGAAACGCAAACAATGGAGAGTTAACCAAAACAATAAAAGAGCCAATGACAAAACTGAAAGGTTGTTGGTGTGCTGTGAAATATGACAGGGAGGTATATCCAGGAATAGTTCAAGATGTGGATGCAGAGAATTGCATTCTTGTTAAAACTTTGAGTCGTGTAGGCCAGAACCGCTTCTTTTGGCCAATGAGGGATGATATTCTGTGGTATCAGCCGCATGATTTTCTGGGTCTTATCCCACCACCTCAGCCAGTGACGAAAAGGCACATGATGCTGCCAGTAGATGTCTGGGAGAAATTGTTCTCCCACTTATAAGAGATCTGTCAAGAGGGCGGTCCTTGGAGATATATAGTTCTATAGTTAGAGAATATAATATTTCACCTAATGGTAATATTCATAGTTATGAAATGTTTATGAAGGATATGTTTATGCTGTTTATCCCATTGTGACAATTGATTCTCTAGAAAATATTGTATGGTTTCTGCATGATTGAAATAAACATGTTCAAGTTGATGGTTGTGTCATATTTATATACATCTCCTCACATCTGTCCATTTCTTTCAACAACACTCACGAGAAGTCATTATTTAAGCCTTTAAATTTGCTTTATGTATCAGTGCACTTTTCATTTATGTCATTACCAAAACACTATGTCATTACCAGAACAGTATGTCATTACCGCCACGTTGCTTAATTTACAGCAAACATACCTTTAAAACTGTTTTATGTTCAATCTTGAGGTGCTACATGAAAAGCCTAATGAAATACTCATCCACCTATTCAAAGAAAAAACATCTAAAATTAATTTTCCAGAAATTAAACAAATGTGTGCTTTGATGAACACAGAAAAACACATTTTGATGGTAAGAACAAGAAAATATATGTAATTCGCTGAATGGAAACATTTTGTTTTTTATACGTATTGTTGAAGGTTAACAATGTTTGCAAGATAAATGAGTTTAAATGATCTCCTTGATAAATTCTTTGCATTATGAGACTTTTTGATGTTGTGATGGGAATGACGTTTTGCAGTGCCAGTTGGCAAATAGATATAAAATACTCAAATTATATTTAAGCTCAGTCGTGGCCATTATTATATCTTTACATCAAAGGATGTAAACATTGTCTTGACATAATTCTAACAAAATTCAACCAAATTTAATTCATCAAAATGTAAGATGGCAAAATAGCCCCCAATTGAAGAATCACCCATATATATACAGTTGGTACGGAAAGTATTCAGACCCCCTTAAATTTTTCACTCTTTGTTATATTGCAGCCATTTGCTAAAATCATTTAAGTTCATTTTTTTCCTCATTAATGTACACACAGCACCCCATATTGACAGAAAAACACAGAATTGTTGACATTTTTGCAGATTTATTAAAAAAGAAAAACTGAAATATCACATGGTCCTAAGTATTCAGACCCTTTGTTCAGTATTTAGTAGAAGCACCCTTTTGATCCAATACAGCCATGAGTCTTTTTGGGAAAGATGCAACAAGTTTTTCACACCTGGATTTGGGGATCCTCTGCCATTCCTCCTTGCAGATCCTCTCCAGTTCTGTCAGGTTGGATGGTAAACGTTGGTGGACAGCCATTTTTAGGTCTCTCCAGAGATTGGGTTTGAATTGGGTTTAAGTCAGGGCTCTGGCTGGGCCATTCAAGAACAGTCACGGAGTTGTTGTGAAGCCACTCCTTCGTTATTTTAGCTGTGTGCTTAGGGTCATTGTCTTGTTGAAAGGTAAACCTTCGGCCCAGTCTGAGGTCCTGAGCACTCTGGAAAAGGTTTTTGTCCAGGATATCCCTGTACTTGGCCGCATTCATCTTTCCCTCGATTGCAACCAGTCGTCCTGTCCCTGCAGCTGAAAAACACCCCCACAGCATGATGCTGCCACCACCATGCTTCACTGTTGGGACTGTATTGGACAGGTGATGAGCAGTGCCTGGTTTTCTCCACACATACCGCTTAGAATTAAGGCCAAAAAGTTCTATCTTGGTCTCATCAGGCCAGAGAATCTTATTTCTCACCATCTTGGAGTCCTTCAGGTGTTTTTTAGCAAACTCCATACGGGCTTTCATATGTCTTGCACTGAGGAAAGGCTTCCGTCGGGCCACTCTGACATAAAACCCCGACTGGTGGAGGGCTGCAGTGATGGTTGACTTTCTACAACTTTCTCCCATCTCCCGACTGCATCTCTGGAGCTCAGCCACAGTGATCTTTGGGTTCTTCTTTACCTCTCTCACCAAGGCTCTTCTCCCTCGATAGCTCAGTTTGGCCGGAAGGCCAGCTCTAGGAAGGGTTCTGGTCGTCCCAAACGTCTTCCATTTAAGGATTATGGAGGCCACTGTGCTCTTAGGAACCTTAAGTACAGCAGAATTTTTTTTGTAACCTTGGCCAGATCTGTGCCTTGCCACAATTCTGTCTCTGAGTTCTTCAGGCAGTTCCTTTGACCTCATGATTCTCATTTGCTCTGACATGCACTGTGAGATGTAAGGTCTTATGTAGACAGGTGTGTGGCTTTCCTAATCAAGTCCAATCAGTATAATCAAACACAGCTGGACTCAAATGAAGGTCAAGTCAAGTCAAGTCAAGTCAAGTTGAGCTTTATTGTCATTCCGCTACATGCGGGGGCATACAGTGGAACGAAATGTCGTGCCTCACAGGACCACGGTGCTACATAAATACAGGCATACAGCAATGAAGTAAAACAAAATAAACCTATACACAACTATCCTACTGATAGATTTGACTATAAATATGCTATATATAAAAATTTGTTTTACCTATACATAAACTAAAAAATACAAACTATACAAACTATACGAGTGCTTCAGATAAATACTGTACATGTGCGAAGAGAACATTGTGAGTCAGCATCTGGCTGGGGAACAGTGCAGGATGATTTGTAGTGCATGAGCATGTAAACATACGTATATTACTGAGTCTTTTTGTGGGATTTGTATACACACAGCAGTGTGTGTGAAAAGTGACTAGTGCGCATAGAGGAGGAGAGTGTGCTACTACAGGTGGTTTGTACAGGCCCACTCACCTGTGTGTAGCACACTTCGATTGCACAAAAAAAGTTCCATAAGTTTCAGATGGTCCATGTTTCAGGAGGTAGGGGGTTTGTATGGGGTTTCAGAGAGGGGCGGGGTGATTTGAGTTCAGGGCTGTTGAGCAGTCTGGCAGAGCGGGCTCTGATGCTCCGGCACCATCTTCCTGATGGTAGGAGCTGGAAGAGACTGTGGGAGGGGTGTGTGGAGTCCTTCACGATACTATTGGCTTTGCTGGAGCATCGTGTGAGGAAAATGTCCAGGATGGAGGGGAGAGGGGCACCGATGATCCTTGCAGCTGTGTTCACTGTCCGCTGGAGGGTCTTGCGGTCTGCTGCGGTACAGTTCCCGTACCAGACAGTGATGCAGCTGGTCAGCACACTCTCAATGGTGCCCCTGTAGAAAGTGGTGAGGATGGGTGGAGGGAGACTTGCTCTTTTCAGCCGGCGGAGAAAGTGTAGGCGCTGTTGTGCCTTCTTGGAGAGTGCCATGGTGTTGGTGGTCCAGGTGAGATCCTCTGTGATGTGCACCCCCAGGAATTTAGTGCTGCTGACTCTCTCCACAGGCGAGCTGTCGATGGTCAGTGGGGGGTGATCACCGGAGTTCCTTCTGAAGTCCATCACAACCTCCTTTGTCTTACTCACATTGAGGGACAGGTTGTTAGTGCCACACCATTTCGCCAGCTGTGCCACTTCCTCTCTGTAGTGCGTTTCATCATTGTTGCTGATGAGACCTACCACTGTTGTGTCATCAGCGAACTTGATGATGTGGTTGGAGCTGGACTTGGCAGTGCAGTCATGGGTCAGCAGGGTGAAGAGCAGCGGGCTGAGCACACAGCCTTGTGGGGCACCTGTGCTCAGTGTGGTAGTGCTCAAGGTGTTGTGGCCGACACGGACTGACTGAGGTCTTCCGGTTAGAAAGTCCAGAATCCAATTACAGAGGGAGTTGTTAAGGCCCAGCAGGTTTAGTTTATTTATGAGCTGTTGTGGGATTATTGTGTTGAATGCTGAGCTGAAGTCAATGAACAGCATTCTAACATAAGAGTCTTTTTTCTAGATGAGTAAGAGCCAGGTGGAGGGTGGAGGAGATTGCATCGTCTGTAGAGCGGTTTGGACGGTATGCAAACTGGAGCGGGTCGAGTGTGTTGGGGAGGCTGGTTTTGATGTTGTGCATGACTAACCTCTCAAAGCACTTCATTATGATTGGAGTCAGTGCTATGGGACGGTAGTCATTTAGACAGGACACAGGTGATTTCTTTGGTACCGGTATGATTGTTGTGGATTTGAGACATGTGGGGACGACTGCCTGGCTCAGCGAGGTGTTAAAGATATCTGTTAGGACATCTGTCAGCTGTACAGTCTTTCAGTTCACTGCCAGGTATGTTGTCGGGACCCGCAACCTTGAGTGGGATGATCCTAGATAGGGTCTTCCTTACGTCGGCTGGAGACAGACAGAGCGCCTGGTCGTTAGGAGGTGTGGGCAGTTTTTGTGCAAGTGTATCATTCTGCATTTCAAACCGTGAATAAAAGTGGTTGAGTGTATCTGGGAGGGATGTGTCATCATCACAGGCCTGTGGCGGGGGCTTGTAGTCTGTGATGGTCTGAATGGCTTGCCACAGACTCCGTGTGTCTCTGCTGTCTGTGAAGTGATTGTTGATTTTTTGAGCATATGACCGTTTTCCATTTTTGATGCTGCGGGACAGATTGGCTCTTGCTGTTTTGAGGGCTGCTTTGTTTCCTGATCTGAAAGCTTCATCTCTGGTCTTTAGCAGCCCACGAACCTCTGCTGTCATCCATGGCTTCTGCTTGGCGCGTGTGGTGATGGTCTTGGTGACCGTCACATCATCAGTGCACTTTTTGATGTAAGCAGTCACAGTTTCAGTGTACTCCTGCAGGTCTGTGTGGTTGTTGTAGGTGGCCGCCTCTTTAAACATGTTCCAGTCTGTGTCCTGGAAGCAGTCCTGCAGTGCTGAGGTAGCATTTTCTGGCCATACCGTGATCTGTTTTAGAACCGGTTTGGCAAGTTTGAGAAGTGGTCTGTATGCTGGGATTAGCATAACAGAGATGTGGTCCGAGTAGCCGAGGTGGGGGCGGGGTTCGGCTTTGTATGCGTTCTTTTCTGTTGTGTAAACAAAGTCCAGTGTATTATTTCCCCTTGTTGCAAAGTTCACATGTTGGTAGAACTTTGGCAAAACTGTCTTTAAGTTTGCGTGGTTGAAGTCACCGGCTATGATGAAAAAGCCGTCGGGGTTATTTGTTTGTTGTTCGCTGATGGCGCTGTACAGTTCACGAAGCGCGTCCTTAGCGTTTGCACACGGGGGAATGTAAACCGCGACAATAACAGTGGCCGTGAACTCCCGCGGCAGATAGAACGGTCGACACTTCACAACCATAAACTCCACCAGCGACGAACAGTGTTTTGATACTAACGCAGCATTGTTACACCATTCTTTGTTGATATACACACACAAGCCACCCCCGCGAGTCTTACCAGACAGTGATGAATCTCTGTCCGCTCGGTAGCAGGTTAGCCCGTGTAGCTGAATGGCGGAGTCCTGGATGTTGTCGTTTAGCCATGTTTCAGTGAAAACAGACACACAACAATCCCTTGCCTCATGCTGTGTAGACCGACTGAGTTGAATTAAGTCCAGTTTGTTTTCCAGAGAGCGAACGTTTGAGAGCATGAGTGTTGGAAGAGCCGGTCTTGTGGGGTTAGCCCTTAGCCTAGCTCGTATACCTCCGTGCTTACCGCGCTTCCGTCCTCTCTCACACCGCTTGCGGCCGCCTTGTGCGGAGTAGCGTCAGTAAGCGAGCCGCGGTCTCGAGGTCCGGCTCCAGCAGTAAACAAAGGCCTCGTAGCTTCTTAGTAGCCGCCAGCGAGAGTTTGTGTTTGTATGTGTTGTCGATATCAGAAAGGCTTTGGCGATCATAGATGTATCCCGGAGTGATCTCCCGATGAATTAGCGGTAAATTGACATTGTTTGGAGACGAACAGACGACATTAAAAGACATAAAAGCACCGTCTTTGGGACCCGGAGAAGCCACTGCGTCTGACCGCGCCGCCATCTTGGATTTCATATGTAGTAGAACCATCTCAAGGATGGTGTAGAACCATCTCAAGGATGATCAGAAGAAATGGACAGCACCTGAGTTAAATATATGAGTGTCACAGCAAAGGGTCTGAATACTTAGGACCATGTGATATTTCAGTTTTTCTTTTTTAATAAATCTGCAAAAATGTCGACAATTCTGTGTTTTTCTGTCAATATGGGGTGCTGTGTGTACATTAATGAGGGAAAAAAATTAACTTAAATGATTTTAGCAAATGGCTGCAATATAACAAAGAGTGAAAAATTTAAGGGGGTCTGAATACTTTCCTTACCCACTGTGTATATATATATATATATATATATTTTTTTTTTTTTCCATACATAACATCCAAAAAGAAAAGAAAAGAAGAGAGTAAAAAAACAAAAAAAAAACAACAGACACATACTCAATATCTCAAAGTCCAGTCAGAGGAAGGGAGAGAAGGAAGGACAAGAAAAACATAAAAGTCACTCCATATATATATATATATATATTAGTGCTGTTAAACGATTCAATGCAATTAATTGCATCCAAAATAAAAGTTTTTGTTTACATAATATATGTGTGTGTACTGTGTATATTTATTATGTATATATAAATATACAAACATACAGTACATATTTTGAAAATATTTACATGTATATATTTATATTAATATAATTTATATTATTTATAAATCTATTTAATATATAAACAAAATTTTTCTGAAATATATACATGCATACATACGTGTGTGTGTGTAATTGTATATGCATAATAAATATACACAGTACACACACACATATATTATGTAAACAAAAACTTTTATTTTGGATGTGATTTTATATATATATATATATATATATATATATATATATATATATATATATATATACAGTATCTGACAAAAGTGAGTACACTCCTCACATTTCTGTAAAAATTTTAGTATATCTTCTCAAGGGTCAATACTACACAAATGAAACTTGGATATATTTTAGAGTAGTCAACGTGCAGCTTGTATAGAAGTACAAATTTACTGTCCTCTAAATATAATTCAACATATAGCCATTATTGTCCAAATAGCTGGCACCAAAAATGAGTACACCCTAAGTGAACATGTCAAAACTGTGTCCCAAGTGTCAATATTTTGTAGGGGCACCATTGTTATCTAGCACTGCCTTAATCTTCCTGGGCATGGAGTTCACCAGAGCTGCGCAGGTTGTTGCTGGCATCCTTTTCCACTCCTCCATAATGACATCACGGAGCTGCTGGATGTTAGACACATGGTGCTTCTCTACCTTCCGCTTGAGGATGTCCCACATGTGCTCCATAGGGTTCAGGCCTGGAGACACTCCATCACCTTCACCTTCATCAGCAAGCCAGTTGACATCTTGGCGGTGTGTTTGGAGTCGTTATCATGTTGGAAAACTGCCATTTGGCCCAGTTTCTGAAAGGAGGGCATCATCTTCTGATCATTCACGACCTGATCATTAGGTTCTTGAGAGATGTAAAGAGGTAGACTGCGCCTTGTTCCCTTTTAGGATCTCTCAATGGTCCTTTCTGGACTGCAGAAAGCTCCCTTGAGCAACTAGAGTCAGTCAAGTTTAAGATCTTCTTTCTGAAGACAAAGACAGAAGCGCTCCAGACCCCACACACTTCCATAAAGAGGGTTGGGAAACTTGTAGGCATTTTTGGCCAGTGAAACCTGCCTTGAATTCTGATTGACTCTCACATTGTCCTGAGACCAAGACGGTGAACTTGCAAGCGCTGCCCTTGAAGAAGGCAGACCCATCCTTGGCATTGCTGTGTCCCATCGAATGTGAATGACTGAAAGGTTTCCCTGAAGGAGGGAGATGTTACATACCTCTTGCCACAACCTTTAACTACACAGCTGAATGGCTGAGACACAGTCTTGGCTCCTTAGCGTTAACCTGAATGAGTGGATGCACACTGCCGTTTTACATATTCGTGTGTACGGGGAGTTGCTAGGCATGCTAAATCCACTCACAAATATTCATTGGCCTGTTTTTTACTACTCAGACGTGATTGGGGCTCCCAAGTAAGACCCCTAATGTCAGTGTTGACATAACGTCTCTGTTCCCTCCTTCAAGGAGGCATTCATATACATTTTATATAAATGTATTTACATAAATTGTTTATACATTTTATTTTTAAATGTAATTATAACTAATTACTTTATACACATTTTATTTATAAATTTAAATATTTATTTTTTATTTTATTTTATATTTTAAAGTAATGAAAAAATGTTTGTTGTTTTGGGGTGAAATATGACATTGACATTGTGGTTTGTTCAGAATTGCAAACAGCGGTCGCACCATCATCCTGTCGATCCATCAGCCGCGGTACTCCATCTACCGGCTGTTCGACAGCCTCACGCTGCTGGTGGGAGGAAGAATGGTGTATCACGGCCCGGCTCAAGATGCCCTGGACTACTTCAGTGAGATCGGTATGAAAACACACACATACGCACATGAACAGACCCTCACGTCCTGATACTGATGTGTGTGTGTGTGTGTCAGGATACACCTGTGAACCTCATAACAACCCTGCTGATTTCTTCCTGGATGTCATCAATGGAGAATCCACCGCCGTCGCTCTCAGCAAGTTATACGACAATGAGGGTACAGCAGTTTCCCTTCCGCTGTATAAAGGCCACTTTGCAGCTTATTTTAGTCAAGAACTAATACTATATATAAATATATATGTATGCATGTGTTTTTATTTTTATGTAATTATGTGTATGTGGCTTTATTTTTATTTCAGTTTTAGCTTTACTAATTGTAGTACTTCAACTTATTTCAGTTAGTTGCCAAGGCAATATTTGTATTTTTCGTTTAAGTATCTTCCGTTAACACTTCTAATTTAGTTATTGTTTTTCAGATTTAAAAAGAATGTTTAAAAGTTTTAGTTGTCATTTAAGTTAACAATAACATCAGACTGAGATTAATATTTATAATTTATTTCAGCTTTATTATGAACCATTAATGCTTTAAGGGTTTTTAAGCTTTTTATATAAGATTTAGAATTTATTTTATTCAGCCATAATAGGAATGTATTATAGTTTTTTCATGTCATATTTAGAACTTATTTCTGCTTTAAAACAATTGTTTAATAGTTGTAGTTTTTGTTTTATATCATCACTGACTGACTAATATTTAGAATTTATTTCATTTTCAGATTTAAAATGAATTTTAAATAGCTTTAGTTTGTTTTTCATGCAATATTTAGAATGTATTTAAGCTTTAATATGAATGTTTAATTTTTTTTTTAGATAGTGACTGAGACTAGTGTGTTAGTGTGAATAATTATAAATGTGTTTATGTGTGTTAGAACTGGACCTGGAGCAGCTGAGTTCGTCTCTGAAGGGCATCGAGGACCGTTTGGTGGAGGAATACAAGAAGAGCATCAGCTACAAACAGACTAAAAGCGAGCTGGAGCGAATCGTTCAGGGACAGGACTACAGCACACAACCCAAATCCAGAACCATCACCTACAGCACGTCCTTCTGCCACCAGTTCCACTGGGTCCTCAAGAGAACATTCAAGGATCTCATGCTGAACCCACAGACCTCGTTCGCTCAGGTCAGCACCACCATCTACTTCAGGCATTCACAGATGTTTCTACCTTTGAGCTGAAATAATAGTTTTTATGATAGTATTTTAATAATTTAACTACACATAACAGAGTACTGTATTAAAAAACAGTAGTTAGCTTAGAATCACTGAGATATGATTATTAGGGGCCAAGCGCCAAAGGTGTAATCGTTGGTGCTCTTTCTCCTCCTCCTCCTCCCCTTATTCTTCTTCTTCTTCTTTTTCTTCTGCTCTGGAAGTCTATGGCAGCCCATAGAACTGCTTGCGGGAAAGTTATGAAATATGGCACACAGATAGTGAACATTCTCAAAATTAACTATAGCTAGCTTTGAGTCTGTAACTCAACCCCTCTAGCGCCAACAACAGTTCAAATTTGCACTCAGTTTATGCTAATAACTTTTGAACTGTAAATTTTAGGAACAGTTTTTATGTAGAGTGAAATGGACACCAAAATAGTGCGGTCAAGAGTACCGACTTTGGTACCATTCGGTACTGAAATTTTAAAAACGTCCATTTCCCGCTAATGTTTGAGCGCTGTTGAGTGGATTCTTAAACACCGCTGACTGGCCATAGTGTTCACGCGCTCAACAGATATGACTGTGATTGGCTACAATGATCATTGCTTCACGCTCTTCACCAAGCGGTCACACAGAAGCACACAGGAGCATTTGAAAGCTGCATCTATCAGCGGATCCCTAAAATATCTGCACATAGATGGATCCGCGCTGATATACGCAGATTTCAAATTCTCCTATGACAACAAAATTGTACAGGTCAAGATTTTTTGCGATTTTTAATTAAAAACCTACTTTTTCGAACTCATCTTAGACGGTTTGTCTGATTCTCACCAAAATTGGCTCAGATCATCTTCAGACCATGCTGGCAAAAAGTTCTAAAATTCAAATTGATAAGTCAAACCGTTCTCAAATAACACGTGTATGAATTTGACGAAGAGCACACCAAAACAGACGAAATGCTATATATCTGCATCGCTTTAGCGTATTCAAACCAAACTTGGTGTGTGTTATAAGAACCATGGCCATACCACGTCAATTTGACAACAGTGCCACCCATGACTATTAACTATTACAGTTTTTCTTGATTGATGAAACACTATAACCAGGCTTTTGAACAAAAATTTCAAAACCATAACGCCATTTTTAAAAAAGCACACCCATTTCCCTTAACTATAAACACAATTCCCCTGCTTTGACATGTGAGTTAGATTTGGTGAACTGTTACTGCAAAACACACAAACCCTACATTTCTCAGTGCTTAGACCATGTGGTCATTTATAAAGCACTAGCATTCAATATTGTTCACTCAAGTCAGCACAGTTTGAGCACAATTAGCACACAATTACCCAAGTGGAAACACTAGGGGCCTCATTTATGAAGCATGTGTACGCTCAGATTTGATCTTAGTGTGCGCGTACACTTAAATTCACGCCAACGCTCATATTTGTAAAAACAAACTTTGACGTGGAAAAGTGCTTAGCGTCACGTCAGGCTCTGAGCAGGCGTATACATTTTTTCTTGTCGGAGTACTGTTCTTGCAGCTCACTGTTCTAAATTAAATAATTTGGATGATGATTGCGATCTTTTACATGTTAATGACATTAATTAGGAGTTGTTTGCAAGGCAGAGAGCTGAAGCCATTAATTTGCACGCAAGTTCAAGATCATTTGCGATTCATAGATTTCACATCTGAAAGAGACGCGTACGTGCGTTTTCTGCATGTTCGTTCATTCTATGAATCACACACGTACGCATATTTGAGAAATGATCGTAAGATCAAATTTAGGATGGTCTCTGCGCAACATTTTATAAATGAGGCCCTAGGAGTCAAAATTTATCACACACCAATCAGAACCTTCAATGGATAGATAAAAGGGCCAAAGTAGGCTCATTCAGGTTTGAATGGTCCCAGAGAGATGTCAAGGACACAAGAGAGGAGGAGGAGAAGGAGTAGGGAGTAGAGAAAGAAATGAAGGAAGAGGAAGAGTAGGAGGTAGAGAGGGAGTACGAAGAGGAGGAGGAGAAAGAGGAAGAGTTTTTTTTTCGACTTTATTCTCGTAATTTCTACTTTATTCTCGAAATATTTCGACTTTATCCTCATAGTGTTTCGACTTTATTCTCGTAACATTTCGACTTTATTCTCGAAATATTACGACTTTAATCTCGTAATCTTAGATTTTAGAGGCACTAAAACATTTGAAATGAGCTCATTTAGTGGATAAAAGTGTAAAATTTCTCCGTTTAAACATTTGTTATGTTCACTATGTTCTATTGTGAATAAAATATTGCATATTATTGCATATTGAATTATATATTCGGATTGTAATAAAGTGTTAAAATAAAGATGAAGTTTTACATTTAAGCTGATATTTCTATATTAATCTGAGTCTTTTTTTTCTCCAGATCGGGGTGATGATTTTACTGGCTCTGGCTGTTGGAGCCATATTTTTTGGAGTGGAGGAGAATTCAAGCGGCATTCAGAACAGGTATGGAAACACATTCATCCAGCTGAGTCGATATTTCTGTGAGATGAATCATTTCTGCTTGAATTAGAATTGATTCAGTGTTCAGATCTGATGAACAGAAGCTGTGACTCTTTAGCCATAGTGTTTTCAAATATAATTTCCTGAATAATACTTTGGTGTAACTTTGTGCACGTGTAATATATTTGGTAAAACTCCCTTTGGCTGTCCACTAACAGTGTGTTTGTGTGTTTATGTGTGTGTGTTTCAGGATGGGCGCGCTCTTCTTCATCATCACAAATCAGTGCTTCGGTTCTATGTCCTCAGCTGAACTCTTCATCACAGAGAGAAAACTGTTTGTGTGAGTAAATACACACACACATACACACACACACACACACACACACACAAATGAGTTTGAGAACTGGTTCTTCCTTTTCATGATGTTTGGTGAAATGAATGGTTCTTAAACATCTACTTCTGGACTGAATGTACAGAAGCACAACTACAACCCTAATTCCATAAATGTTGGGACGTTTTTTTAAAATTTGAATAAAATGAAAACTAAAAGAATTTCAAATCACATGAGCCAATATTTTATTAATAATCGAATATAGATAGCATAAATGTTTAAAAAAAAATTGGGTAATTTTATGCACAAAATGAGCTCATTTCAAATTTGATGCCTGCTACAGGTCTCAAAATAGTTGGGACGGGGGCACGTTTACCATGGTGTAGCATCTCCTCTTTTTTTCAAAACAGTTTGAAGACGTCTGGGCATCGAGGTTATGAGTTTCTGGAGTTTTGGTGTTGGAATTTGGTCCCATTCTTGCCTGATATAGGTTTCCAGCTGCTGAAGAGTTCGTGGTCGTCTTTGATGTATTTTTCGTTTAATGATGCGCCAAATGTTCTCTATAGGTGAAAGATCTGGACTGCAGGCAGGCCAATTCAGCACCTGGACTCTTCTACAATGAAGCCATGCTGTTGTAATAGCTGCAGTATGTGGTTTTGCATTGTCTTTCTGAAATACACAAGGCCTTCCCTGAAATAGACGTCGTCTGGAGGGGAGCATATGTTTCTCTAAAACTTTTATATACCTTTCAGCATTCATAGTGCCTTCCAAAACATGCAAGCTGCCCATACCGTCAGAGATGCTGGCTTTTGAACTGAACGCTGATAACACGCTGGAAGTTCTCCCTCCTCTTTAGCCCGGAGGACACGGTGTCCGTGATTTCCAAGAAGAATATCAAATTTGGACTCGTCTGACCATAGAACACTTTTCCACTTTGAAACAGTCCATTTTAAATGAGCCTTGGCCCACAGGACACGACGGCGCTTCTGGACCATGTTCACATATGGCTTCCATTTTGCATGATAGAGCTTTAGTTGGTATCTGAAGATCACACGGCGGACTGTGTTTACCAACAGTGGTTTCTGGAAGTATTCCTGGGCCCAGGGCTTAATTTGTGCCGGAACAAGCCGAATACGGATCCGGCACCTCCGAAATCCATTCCAGCACCTCATTTTGTCGGATCCCCCTCCTCACGCGCAAAATGAGCACGCAAAAGACTCGACATGTGAACTTCTCTGCTCTCACAAGACATAATGCATGGATCCAATAGCCTATACACATGCTTTCTTTCTCAACTGTTCACATTTACTTAGGAAAAAACCTGGATACTCGCCAGAACGGCCATTTTTGCGTAATTTTGTGTGTGTTTGGCCACTTAAGCTTTGGATGTGACTGAGCACTCAGACGCCGGTTTCACACTGCACGCGTAAGCAGGGCGTATTTTTTTCGGCGTGCATGTTAACATATGAGTGCATTCACACTGGTAGCAGGAGCAGCGTGTGAGCGTCAAGCAGGAGCGTCGTGTGAGCAGCAGTGCCGCGATAGTTTCGACACGAGTCTATTTTTGCTGTGCCGCTTACGCTGAATTAAAGCCACAGTGCATTTTTCTTGATCAAAATTGACCTGATTAACATGAAAAATTACACATTTCACCGTAAAATCACGTGAGGTGTTTCGTGTTTCACAGTCACGGGGTAAAAGGCACACTGTATTGATAAATAGTTTTTTTTTTAATACTAAAGTTAAGTTAATACTTGCTCAAATCAATCACTTTAGCAAAGTTTGTACTAGGCTATTTTCTGCTTATTTTGATAAATAATGTTCAATAAATATACTGTCATTAAAATATATATATATATATAAAAAATACATTTTAAAATACAGAAACAAAATAAAAAGTAAAGATTCTGAAAGCATTGAAGGAGATCCCATAATACGTTAATATAGATTTACAGTAGTAACAACTAATTTTATTTTAATTACATGATATGATTAATATCATGTTTTTAAATATGATGGTTTCATTATAAACATGCTGATTATCTCTAAGGTAGACACCCAAGGTAATAGGCTATATGATATTTACCATCTGAATCTAACCATGTCATTTCAACAATTGGAAAAGTCAGCCATCTATTAATTACCATGTTAATTATTGTGCCTTTCGCCCCAACAGCAGGGGTGCTTTTTACCCAAAATACCATACTTTTACATGTTCTTCTAGTTATTGAAAAACTGTTGCTTTAATTATCTTAAACCAAACTGGTAATCATTAAGAAGACCTTTGTCTCAAAATATATTAAATAATTTTAGCGATTCTCATTTTCTACTTAAAATAAAATAAATAAATATATAAAAATCAAATATTAGATTTAGCACAGAACTGAAAAGCGTGACCGAATGAACGATACTCGTCTGTATTTGCAGTAGCTACACAAGCCGCGGTTGAAACCGCCTCTGGAGGGCGCGAGTACCGATTGGCTTAAAAAGACGTGCATTTTTGTGACAATGCAACAATGACCCGATTAAGCAAGTGACAATTCTGTCAACTGTCCCGAAATGCAAGCGAAAGTGTTGGATCAGGACAGCATGCAGCAGCAGATGAGACGCGCTGATGTGAAGCCGCTTTGAGAGAGTGAAAGAGAGAAGACGCGGTCCAGCTGAATCACCCCCCCACCCCATGTTTTTTTGTTTTTGTTTTTAACAATTATAATATATAAACAATATAATGATGAAAAAGTACTAAATTGTTTTCATAATATTTTGAACAGACACTTATTTTGAATTGTAATGGAGAAGGTTTTTATGACAACAAAAATCGTAATTGCTAAAAATTAAACACTAATTTCATTCATATTGTTTTCATATTGTCATTCATATAGGTCAAGCACCTTTTCAGAAATATGACTGTATAACAGTATAACAGAGCAGGTTTTAGGTTTTTAGATGTTTAGGTGCAGATATGGAAGAATTCTAAAATAACATTGAACATGAAATATTGATTCTTCTTAAAGCAACAAATAAATAAATACAAGAAGCCAAGGCCAACAAATGATTTTCTGTTTTTTATGGATTAACATTGAAGACAGAAAGCAGCTGGTAAATGCTGTGGCTTTAATATTCACATCCATCCACCTCAGATTTATTTCTCAACGGTTTATATGAGACATAAACGAATGTTTTCGATTATATTCGCCAAGCTATCATGTATTCTGAAATAATCTTGTCTGTGTTTGTCCAAGAGAAGTCTTTCTTATTGAGAGAAGTGAGGATGAATGCGAGTGTCCTGCGACACGTTGCTCTGCAGTTAGACAAAAAATATCTCACAAGCACTCATTTTATGTTCTTCTATATGTACTGTGTTCGATCGCTGGAATGTTTTGTTTATAAGCTGTAAAACACATGGAAATTATGTAGTTTGTTGTATGCATTTCTCCTTTCAAACATGGAGGGCAGCTGCAGCGATTGCAATGTGCATGTCAGTAAAACATTAAAAAACAGCTCACGTGCACTCAGTTTAGCTTTGCACTATGTTCTTCTACATGTTTTATGATCAGTCGCTGGTGTGCTTTAACTTAAAAGGCTGAAACAAGTGAAAATAAACAAGTTTAAGAGGACACTGCAGTGAGCTCGCGATCTCGGCGATCAGACACAGACTTCAGTTTCACACAAATCAGCTCACAAACACCTGCATTCAGGTCTTGTTTTGTTCTAATTAGTGTATTGCATGCGATCGCTGGACTATTTTATTTTAAAAGTCTCTAAAACACGTATAAATGCTGTTTATTCGTTCGGACTGCACTCGCTGATCGGTGCGGTGAGTTATCTCCGTTTCACACTCTTCTCTGGCCAGAGAATCATTATTAATGAGCCCTGACCCGGTTATAATCAGATATGTTGGTTTAGCTTGTCAGTGTGAATGAAGTTGATGTATTTATTTGTATTTTTAACCGATGTAAAAGTGAAACTGATCGAGTCATTCGGCTCCGCACGAGGGGAACTGCTCCTCTAGGGGCGCAATTTTTCTCAGACAATGGCAATGACAATCAGTGTTGCCAACTAGTTTTCAGAGAAAGTTGCTAAAGGAAGGTCAATTTGTTGCTAGAAGTTGCTAAATGACGTTGTGATGTCATTGCGCGATGACGTCATTGCGTAAACACGGCGCAAAATTGTGTCACAACATCAAATCTCAGCAAAAATATATTTTATATATGTTCATTTAGATTTGTTTGTAAAATAACATGCATAATACAATATTAAAATATAAATAACTGTATTTTAAAAAACGTTGAATTATTGAACACTTACACATTTTTGAATGATTACAATTTAAGGTTTGCTTTTTTTTAATAGCTAGTAAACTAGTAATATAACACATTCTCAACAATTATGCTTTAAGCAGTGTATTAGTAGTTAGTATGCTACACTCCAAGAAAAGGCTGTAAAAATAGGGCACAATCTACTATGTTAATAAGAAAGAATTTTACGTATTGGTTTTTTACCTGCATTTTAAATTACGCATTGTTTTTTCGGGTTACAGGGTTACAATGGATAATGTATAACGTCCTGGAAAATTACTAGCAGCCTATATTTTCCATTTTTCTTACAGCATACTAACTGATCAACAATCGCAAGTACAAGCTACTAACAAAGTGTAGCCTATCATAAATGAACAATTATTCAATTATTCAGTTGTTATTATTATTATTATTATTATTATATTGAAGAAATGCAAATAGCAGCTAATTCAATTCACGTGATGTGTGTACTGCTAGGCATCTTTGGTTTTCTTTTTGCGTAATTAGGATGGAAAATGTGTGTCTTTTTATTGTCTGAGTCACTTATCAAAAGTTGCTAAAAGTTGCCAAATAAATGTTAAAAAATTGCTAAATTTGTTGCTAGGTGCTTTTGGAAGAAAAAGTTGCTAGGGTAGTCTGAAAAGTTGCTAAATTTAGCAACAAAATTGCTAAGTTGGCAACACTGATGACAATGCCTTTGCCAAGCCAACATAATAATAATAATAATAATAATAATAATATGTATTAAAGTGTTATTTTGCAATGCTTAATTACAATCAGTTTGAAATAACCTACTGAAATCATAGAACATTTTACCTTTGGGGGTTTTAAGAAAAGTTGGAGGTTATCCTAACTTTTTTTTTTCTAAAGTAAGAAAAGAAAATTTGAGTTAAAATAAGATTGTCGTGTGAGTGTGATTAGTGATGTTTTATGTGCAGTTAAAGTTGTGATTGTAATTTGATTGATTAAATGATTGATTGATTGATTATGTTTATGGTGGGTGTGTCCTCAGGCACGAGTACATTAGTGGATACTACAGAGTGTCGGTGTACTTCCTGTCCAAGATCCTGTCTGAGATCCTAGCTCTGCGCACCATCCCGGTCATCACCTTCGGCTGCGTGGTCTACTGGATGACTGGTCAGACACACATTTCCGTCATTCATGTTTGTCTGATGTGGAACGTGCATTCTGATGTGTTTGCATTTCCTGTGCAGGTCTGAAGGCATCAGCTGAGGCATTCTTCATCTTCATGTTCTCCATCATTCTGGTGTCGTACACAGCCACGTCCATGACTCTGGCCATCTCTGCTGATCAGACGGTGGTGGGCATCGCTAACCTCGTCATTAACATGACATTTGTATTTATGATGGTAAAGAAACACACACACACACACACACACACACAAAGCACTATTCCACATGAGGATGTATAATCGATTAATATATTTAATTGTGATTAAATCGCATGATTGTCATGAGTTAACTCGTGATTATCCACAGCTTAATCGCACATTTTTATTTATTAAAAAATTTAAGTATTAATTTAAGGTACATTTAGAACACTCTAATCAACATGGGCATGGACCAATATGGATACTTTATGCAAATGTATGTTTATTATTATTAAAACCATAGTTAGCATAGAGCATGAAGACTAGACATGTTTCAAAGAACTTGTTCATGTCTATTAGACACATGAAAAAAGAAATTCCTGGTTCCCTTTACTTCTCTTTCTTTACACTGAGCAATTTACTGACAAGCCTGTTTACATTTTTGCAGGATAGGGCAGCTCACTTCTTCTGAACATGCAAAATGTACATTTATTATTTATTATTAGATTTGTCTGCCTCTCTGTGTCCACATACTGTATTTTGATGCTGCTAAATTCTCAATAAAACTGTTTTCATTGATAAATTTTACTGATAAATTTTCTGTTGTCAGACAATGAAATGAATATGAAATAGTGACTGAAACGCGACCCATTAAAGTCCACGGACACGGACGGCCGAAGTATACTTTGTCCTTAAGGCTACATAACCAGCTCTCCCTTCCAAGATGTTAATCTGCACAAAAATCCTGATAATCAACTGATGAAATCAAATACACATAAGATAATTACAATAACTGTGCTGTGATTTCGGCTATACTTGCATGTAAAATTAGAGAAGCAACATAATATCTGTGTTTAACTGAAAGCACTGCTCCTCTCCGCCACTCACTGAACAGAGCAGACGCACAGAGAGAGACAGAGAGACAGAGAGAGAGACAGAGAGAGAGAGAGAGAGAGAGAGAGAGAGAGAGAGAGAGAGAGGTGTGTGTGCACGCGCTGGGAAGGCAAGACCTCACGCGGCAGTACCAGCGAGTCTCAGAAACTAAATAAGATTTGGGCAAACCCTAAAGATTTGTTGCTAGGCGCTTTTTTTGAAGAGGGGGGAAAAAAAGTCGCTAAAGGGGTCTGCAAAGTCTCTAAGTTGGCAATACTGTGCATCTCCATTCCTCCAACTACGGGCTTTGCCATGGGTCAAACAGAGAATGTGCGCTGCGTTAATAAATCAGTGCCGTTTAAATTAATTTGCATTAACGCGTTAATTTTGACAGCACTAATATTCTATATATACACACACACACATACATATATATATATATATATATATATATATGTTTCCCTTTAGGTCAGTCAGGCTTGACTTTATACCGATACTGATGTTAGAATTGCCTCTGAGCATTACAAGAAACAGCTAATGAGTATTAATGAGTGGAATTTGCATGCCAAACCACTCCCTGTACATATGGATATATAAGTTGGTGGCATTCATCCACTCATTCAGTTTTTTTTTTTCTTCATAGCTGATCACTTCATTAGCCAGAGTATCTCTTTTCACAGTATGGAGTTGGAGTCTCACGAGCAAGCATGGCCATTCACTGCTGAACTGCCTGAATTTGTTCAGGGGGAAAACAGCGGTTCCTCTGAAACAATTTCAGAGGCTCCTGGGGCATATGGCATCTGCAGTCACATTTACGCCACTTGGATTATTACAAATGAGACAGCAAGTCCTGATATGGGCATGGTGCTGCAGCATGCTCTGGGGGTGTTTTATCCCGATTTGCTGATGTCTTTCCAGCCCTGGTTAGGCCTTGCATTTTGACTGGCAGGTGTGCACTTGGATCAAGTGTGGAGGCCCTTTGCTGTCACAATAGATGCCTCCAGGATTGGCTGTGGCATTGTATGCAATAGGCATACCTTCTTGGGCTCCTGGATGGGACCTCGACAGCAGTGACATATCAGTTGCCTTGAGTTGCTGGCAGTACTGCTCGCTCTTCACTGGTTTTCCCGATACTCATCTGCACGAACAACACTGCGACAGTTGGGTACATCAGCCATTAATGGGGAGTTATGCTTTTGTTGTATGTTGCAGCTTCCCTGCCATCTCCTCATTTGGAGTCAATCATGGCTCAAATCAATGCATGCTGTTCATGTTCTGGGGGAGCTCAGTTGTGCAGCTGATGTGCTTTAACAACAACTGACCCTTCTGGGAGAATGGAGACTCCATCCCCAGGTGGTCCAGCTGATTTGGAGTCGATTCAGGGAAGCCCAGGTTGACCTGTTTGCTTGTCAGGAAACCTCCCACTACTAGCTGTTTAGTCCCTGACTGAGGCCCCCCTTGGCATGGATGTGCTGGCACTAAGTTGGCCCTAGGGTTTGTGCAAACACACCTTCCCCCCAGTGAGCCTCCTTGCACAGAGTCTGTGCAAGAACAGGGAGGACAAGGTGCAGGTCCTGCTGGTTGGGACCTGGGCCTGGTTTTCTGATCTCATGCTCCTCACGACAGCCCCTCTGTGGAGGATTCCCCTGAGGAAGGGCCTTTCTCAGGGACAGGGCGCCATTTGGAACCCATGTCCTGATCTATGGAACCTGCATATCTAGCTTCTGGATGGGATGCAGCAGACCTCACTTTTTGGTGTGTTTGCACTGCAGGAACTAGGAGTGTATTGAGTTCTAGTTCTGGCTCCTACTTCAGAATAGGGTCTACTACCAGTGATGAAAGTGTACGCTAATTGGCCAAATGCATATGAAACACTGGCCACCTGGCATTTTTAGAATGCCATGTGAAAATATTTACTCCACGAATATGGAAAACAGCTATAACAGCATTTACCTGTTGATATGCAACTCTTTAGTCTTTTTATTTTCTTGCTCTTTAAATTAGGATAAATTGTATGTTCACGTTCCATCTCTGTTATCATGAGACCCACGGCACACAACATTCCTACATGGATGTGTCTCTGCACCCCAGTGATTGCTCAATCAAGTATTGTGAGAATGTTGGGACACTTTTTTTGGCTTCCTAATAATCCTCTTGTACTTTGTATTCCCTGAAGGATGGAATAGAAGTGTTATTTCCCCTCATGCAAGGGTGCAGAACAAGGGTTACATAATGGAAGCGAGATGTGTTCATTGCAGAGAGGTGAAAACAGAGTACTACGACATGTATGAATGAAAATTAACTTTAACTATAAATATATACGTCCTCCATCTCTCTCTCTTTCTGTCTAATATATATATATATATATATATATATATATATATATATATACACACTGTATATAATTTATGCATATCTACCTGTACATGTATGTATGTATGTATGTGTAGTTATATACAGTATATCTATATAGATAATTGTGTGATTATGCAAGTATAATAATAAAGGACAGTTGTATTATGTAGTGTTTGAAATGTGTGTCATTCAATGTGTTTGAATAGTTTGAGTGTATAATCATGGCGACATAAAAAGTGTTAGCTGTAGTGATAGCTGTAATATTTAGTGTTATTTCTCCATGTGTTCAGATCTTCTCAGGGCTGCTGGTGAATCTCCCCAGTGTTGGTGACTGGTTGAACTGGCTGAAGTATCTCAGTATTCCTTATTATGGTCTCGCTGTGAGTGTAAAAATTATCCATGTTCTGCTGGAGTGTTTGATGTGTTTATAATGGTTTACGTGTGTATGTGTGTGTACAGTATATATATATATATATATATACACACACACACACACACACACACACACACATATATATATGTATATACATACAGAACTAGTAATGTTATGTTGTATTGTAATTGTGATTGTATGTACATAGAAGGTGTGCACATGAATGTGGGTGGCAATTGTAATTGTTATGTTAATGTATTAAGTAAAAGCTGAGAATTATTTGTGTAGGTGTTGTATAATTTGTGTTCATAAATTAATTTGTGGTTTATTGTTTTAGTGAACGATAATGTGTAGTTGTGGCTGATGTTGATGATGAATGTGTGTGCAGGCTGTGGAAATCAATGAATTCATTGGCCTCAACCTGTGTGACATGAGGAACACAAGTGGCATAGAAATACAAGTGTGAGTATGAAGGTGCATATGAGTAGCATTTATTACTTGAAATGCATAGTGTTGAAATAGAAAGTGTTTGAAAAATGGCACTGCAAGAAACGTGTTACTTGAAAAGAGCATGTGAATGGAAAAAAAAAGGGCATTTGAGTTTCATTTGTATGTCAGCTTTACTTGAGTGTAAGTATGTTTGCAAGTATATATGTAAAAACCAAAAAGAGAAATGCACAGAAAAGTGTGAGAACCAAGTGAAATGAACATGAAAGCAGATAATATAGGAATGGAACCGAACAGAAAATCTGTGGAAAAACCTGTAAAAAGTGTGTCAATGCAACTGACATAAGTGAGGCAATGAAACACAGCTGAGCGGCTAATCAAGGCCTTCATGATGAGTGGAAAACCATAGCTGTGCAGGAAGGCCAGGTGTGTTTTTGTAAGGTTTGTGTGAAGTGCATGAGTTTCCAAGGCTGTAGTGAAATAAAGATGTGGCAAGAAAACCAATGTGTCCAAGAATCAAAGGATTACATGTGCATTGTTGTGATCGGAGAAGAGCATAGCTGTAGAGCATTTTCTGAAGTGCAGCGTGAAGAATGAAGCATCAGAGACAAACAAGATGGTGTTAGGGAAGAAGCAAGACTGAAAGGAAGAATAGGGAAGTAGAGAGAGCAGACTTGCAGAGATGTAGCGTGCCATGCGTTGCCAGAGTAGTTGCTCGGTGGAGTCGCACAGGTAGAGTCGCAGGTGTTTACACACGTAGGTCTTCGCACACGAGGGCTGCCGCTCCAGCCATTACGTCTTCTAAAATACTGCTTCACTCAAGCATCACAGCTGGACCACCTCGTCAAGCACATTCCCACAGCCTAACCAACACCTCCATCATATCAGCTACAGCTGCTCCATTGCATTTGCACTATCACTTACTTTAAAAGCCACAACAAGCTCATTCCACTAATGTACATTTCACCATGCTACACTACAGCTGCCTTACGTTTTGCACTTTTGATGTTATTTCTAGCAAGATATTAGTACTATAGTAATTAAATATTCGCTTATTTCTCACCAAATCTCCTATTTTGTTGTACACCATTAAACTGTTACATTGCTTCAGAAGCCTGTCCAAAATCAGTTTCATGAGGTGCCTTCGTGCACAAACGCCGACTGCAAACTCATTGCCTCATAAGGCAACTGCCTAGGTTTTCGGATGCAGCCTACTTCTCATTGCAAGCCTACAAAATGCTTTTCTTTCCTTCCACAATTACTCAGCATACACACATACATACTTAACTACTTTTGATCATGTTCTCATCGTTTCTCATTGCAGCTGCACCACAGGCGAGGACTTTCTGAGCGAACAGGGCATTGATTACTCAACCTGGGGTTTGTGGCAGAATCATTTGGCTCTGGGAATCATGATCCTCATCTTCCTCATCATCACCTACCTCAAGCTGCACTTCATCAAGAAATTCACCTAAACACAAGCTCATGCTCTTGCAAATCTCAGTCTTATCATATAACAAAGACTATAACATTAACATTTCCCATATATTCATAGCAAATATTGTACCATAATAACAACAACAAACTCTACTATTATTGCTATTACTCTTTTCTTCATACCATGTCTCATCTTATGTTGATTTAACTGATCGTACTCTACAATAACCATGATAAATACAATTAGACACACACACAGACAACAAACCATGTATATTCTTCACACCTCTATAAACAGTCAACTGCATTACTTACACTCCCTCGTCTACCTATTTTAACCTTTAAGAACTTGCCACAACTTCTATAATGTAAACAGCTAGTTTGGTCACATTTCAATCGCTAGCAGTTAAGCAATATGTTGCTAGTATAAACTACTTACTGTACAGTGTATTTCTCTCAAGTCAGGAGCTCAACAATAAAACATGACTACATCAAACTTCTCAAAATCAAATGTGCTTTTATCTACACATACAACAATATAACACTCCTATAATACATTGATAACAGTGAAACCAGCTTCACATACATTTCAATAGAAAACAAACAGCTGGATGTTACAAGGTGATGTGTGAATTCAGTCCGAAATAACCGTTTTCATACAGCTCTCCTCCTTTAAACAACTATTGCTTTGCCCACTAGTACAACGTCTTCTACTTATAATTGCATGTCAACCAACTACGTATAATACAAAATACTCTACATATTCTTTCCTAAATGCCTTAAATCAGCATATAATCTACTCTGCTGTTTCTCTTTTGTATATTTACATACACTTCATCTCCAAACTTTCTACATACATGCTACTCATCACAATCACAGACTCCATGTGAACATCCAGATCAGTCTGTGTCCTCATCAGAGCCATGTGTCCTGCAGCACAAACACACCAACGTGACATTAAAACATAAAAACTACAGAATTACAACACAGCTACACAATATAGAAAAGACAAAAAAAATGTATACATCAATACAATAAAGAAATCAGTCAAAAATACACCAATAAATTAATAGATAGAATTTTTTTCCTTTTTACTTTACAAAGACCTAAGAGCTACATTTTTCCACAACATTCATATTCACAGATTCTGAAAGTAAATGGCTAATTTTGCACTTCCTATCCCCAAATCAACACACCTGAAGACAAATCTACTTCAGTTTGCAGCTACAAATTACATTCACACTCTGATCATTTCTGAAAAACAGTTCTTGCATGTAACTAATGCATTCATGGTGTGTGGTTTGCTGACCTGCGTGAGCAGCAGCAGGGCATCACACATCCACCGCCGCCGCTGCTCATCCACACTGAAGCGGCCCGATTCTGGAGGATCCTTACACTGCATGATGAACGCCTGCAGATCCGACACGGGCTCCCCGTCCAGCTGCTGATGCTGAGACACACAGACATCCTCACTCACACGTCACTCATCATTTTACTGTTTACAATTACTGTCCATTGTATGGATTGCAAAAAATATCTTCCTCTGTATTTTTGATATCCAACATAAATATTTAAACATCATTAGATCAGATGCGAATGCAACATGTCTTGGAAACAATTAACACATTTAGCTGGTTTGTGCTAAAAACATCAACAAATATCTGTCAATGGCGAATAAAAAAAATTATTTGCCCTTTCAATTGCATAGGAACAAGACAAATGACAAGTATATCTACTGCAAAATGTATTACAATGTCATAAATCTGTCAATTTTATAACAAATGAATGGAAATTGCTTGTAAGTTGTGTTGCTATACAACTCATTGTGTTTCTTCTTACACGTTTACATTTAGCGAATATACTGATGTATTGTGTTCCCTTCAGTTTAAAAAAAGTCTCTAAAAACATATTACAGTAGTCAGCATTTGAAGTGGATCATCAGAAAAGTTCAAGGTTTTTCTACGACAAGAACACATTTTGGTTTTAGGTTTTAGGAAAGGTTTTGATCCACTTCGAATGTTGACTAGTGCACCTTCACCAAACATGCAGAAACCTGTTTGAAACAATTCACACTTACAAATTGCTAGTAAATTTCACTATTCGTTAAAAGGAAGCAGCAACACATTGCATTAAACATGACATTTTGACATCGAAAGACATGCATACTTTCATTTACAGCTTCACAAAGCTTACAGTGTAGCAACACTTCACAGTTCAGCAAGCTGAATAAACTTTGATCGTATCTCATAAACCGGTTACAGTAAAACACAGTCATTCCAGCACACGAGCGAGTGTGACGTGTGTTTCTCTCCTCGCTCACCTTGATGGTGTCGTACGTGTCGGTGATGAGCGTGATGAACAGACTGAGCACCATGTAGATGAACAGAGACACAAACGTGTAGAGATACAGGCGGCTGAAGAGCCACACCACGTCACTCTTCTGCTGCATGTTCTTGAAGGTGGCGAACATGTCGTCGCCGTTGATGAGGGAAAACAGACTCTCGGAAACAACGTTCAGCGTCCGGAACTGATGGACAACACAAACATACAGCTGAGGAAGCCATGCATTTCACATTTCACACAGTAAATGATGTACATTATTCACCTGCTGGCTTATTAACTCTTTACATCACACATGAAAAAAAGATGGATCAGTGTCATTTTAGCATTCATTATTATATAATAATATACTATACAAAATGACACCGTATTATACACTATAAAAATATTTGGAATTATCTTTTTTTTTTTTTTACAGGTTCTGTTTTTCAGTCATTAAGTTTTAGTAATTTGGGCTTTTTTTTTTTTCAATTCTACACTACTTTTTCCTTTTGCCATTTAGATTTTTTATTACTTTTCATATCTATCTATCTATCTATATCTATATCTATCTATATCTATCTATATCTATCTATATCTATATATATATATATATATATATATATATATATATATATATATATATATATATATATATATATATATATATTTTTGCCAATACCATATTTTATAGAAGGTGATTTCTGCCACAGGATAAAAATATTAATTATTTCTTACTTTTTTACTCACAATTCTACGTTTATATCTTGCAATTCAGGCTTTTTTCTCTCTCATGTGAAACTTTATTTCTCACATTTTTAAGTTTATATCTTTAAACTATAATTTTTTTCTTCCTCTGATTTGTGAGATATAAATTTGCAATTGCAAAATTAAATACAATTAAAAAAAAAAATCAAATGAATACATTTTTAACAGTTTAAACAATTATTTTCAGTGTGCACATTAACGGGCAAGTAAATAAATAAAAATCAAATAAATGAAGAAAATTTATTATCATTTATTTGTTTGTTTGTTAATTAATGAATAGCATGACTACTATAATGGTGTAGTGAAGTGTGGTGACATGCCTTGGTGTGGTAGGGTCCCAGTACGATCCATCCACAGAAACAGTAGCCGAGGTAAATCATGGCAGCGCAGCAGGTGAAGCGGATGACGTTCGGTAACGCCACTCGCAGAGTGATGATGAGAATCTGAGCAGAGGAAATAAAACACAGCCAGTTACATGTTACAGTCAACAGAGGGAGCAAACACCAAAAAAAACACTGCTGTTCTTTCTCAGTATTTTCGTCTTGTTTTCCAGTGAAATATCTAAAGATTCTTCAATCACCATAAATTTACTTGATAAACAAAGAGTCATATTTTCTGTGCAATTGATCAAAATTTAGTTTTTCTTTCAAATAAGAACAAATCTCTGCCGATGGGGTTCAGAAAACTCAACTTCATTCAAAGGGAAGAACAACTTTTCATTCCCCGTTGACAAATATTTGCTAATTTTAAGCATAAACTCACAATTTTCTCTGAAAACAGTAAATGATCTATCTTAATTTTGCATCTCAAGTAAATGAATCTTGATTTAAGGATGTTTAGGTATTTGTACTGGAAAACAAGACATCGGTATCATTAATGCCACGGCTACGGCAATTTAAGACTTTCTGCTCGGATTTCAGACTACAGAAACCCTCAAAAAACTACATCCGCTGTTGCGCTTTTCCTACGGCTAAACCGAAATATTCAAATGTATAATAATAAATATAAAATTAAAGTAATAAGAATAATAATTTCATTTTTATATCAAAACTACTAAATATTTATAAACAAAAATACAATAAAAACAATAAATAAATAAAAAAATTAAATATTCACCTCTATAAGCTCTTAAATACTAGCTAAAATAAAACAGGTCATTTGTGTAGATTTAACTACGTAACTACTTATAAATGTTTAAAATCCTGCCATTTTGCTTGTTTTATAAAGTTGAAAAACTACTAACATTACAACTTAATTAGCAGTTTGACAAAAAAATAAACATTTTTAGTTCTAAAAAAAACAAAACAAATTATAGTAGTTCAGATGTGATGTGAACACAACATAACTACATTTCCTTCAATCTCACATTTTTCTTAATAATATAATACTCAATCAAATGATGGATGTCAGCGCTCTTGTTGCAGAAACGCCCAAACCAGAGCATGTGTAACTCGCTCTCTCCTGCTGGATGCGATTAGTGAGAGCATTGTCGTACGTTGTATTTTTTGAAGTATCCCATGTAGCGTAAGACGCCGATCCAGACGAGCATGGTGCCGGTGCCCAGCAGGATACTGCACAGATCGTAACTCGCCACGGCCTGAGAGACCACAGAGCCAACGCTCGTTACCACACAACTGACACAAACACCGTAAAAGAGTCATTTCACTGAATTCAAATCAGAAAATCTTCAGACTGCTCATGTATTACATTCAAATATTATCTATTTGATTTTAACAATTACAACAAAAATGTATTTTATAAATATGCTATATGACATATTAATATCGTATGGATGCACTACCGTTCAAACATTTGGAGTCTATAAGATCTTTTATTGTTTTTGAAAGAAGTCTCTTCTACTCACCAAAGCTGCATTTATGTGATCAAAAATAAAGTAAACATTTGGGGTCGGTAAGATTACTTATGAAAAAAAAGGTTTTATTTAGCAAGAACACATTAAACTGATCAAAAGTGACAAGAAAGACATTTATACTGTCACAGTATATTTCAATTTCAAATAAATGCTGTTCTTTCGAACTTTCTAATCATCTGTGAATCCTGAAAAATAAAATGCATCACGGTTTCCACAAAAATATTGGGAAGCATTTTCAACACTGATAACAATCTGAATTGTTTCTCGAGCAGCAAATCAGCATGTCAGAATGATTTCTGAAGATCATGTGACTCTGAAGACTGGAGTAATGATGCTGAAAATTCAGCTGCGCATCACAGAAATAAATTACAGTTTAACAGATATTCACATAGAAAACAGCTCTTTTATATTGAAATAATATTTCACAATTTTTACTGCATTTTTGATCACATAAATGCAGCCTTGGTGAGCAGAAGAGACAGAAGGATCATCACAAAAATCTTATAGACTCCAAACTGTTGAACGGTTGTGTACATACACAGATAAAATCACCAACAGAGGGCACTAACTGACAAAATTGTATGTGGTCAATAATGACTATAATTCACACATATTACAGTACTGTGATGTTCCACACTTTTACACAGCAATTATCTGCTGATTTGACTCGCACCTTCAGCTGGATGATGATCTTCAGCAGAGAGCCTGTGATGGTCAGAACGTCACTAACGATGATGAGGATGTACCAGCCGTTAATGAACTCCATACGGTCAGAGAAGGACACACGTTTGCCATAATGAATGGAGAAGAATTCTGTATATTCCTGCAGAACAGATTGACATGTTATTACTGGGGGAATTCTGATTGACTGCATACAAATGAAAGCATCATAAAAGTTTTCCATACAACTCATAAAAAAATAACATTTCAGATTTATGTTTTATACTTGCATATCAAATTTCCATCCATTTGGATTATACATTTTAACCCAAAAACGAATAAACTTAGTGTGATGCATATTTGTCAATCATACATAAAACGGTCAGATTTCTGCACTCCAAAAAACCAGCATTTGTTTATTTTTATCAATTTGATTTTGATTTTTATTTATTTATTTATTTTTAAATGATCAGATTTTCAAAATGCATTTATTCAAATTGCTTAGAATCTACATAAATACATTATATTTATAACAACATTTATATTTGTTTAGTTAAGTATGAACTGTTAAAATATGGCTAGTTGTGGAAAAAGCAATATTCAATTACTCAAAATGATTTAAACATATTGGATTTAGTGATGATAAATATATAAAGCTGGTTATTGTGCATTTAAAACACATACAGTTTATTAGTACTATTAGAGAAATCTCACCGGTTTCATTCATGCATGACAGAACTAATAAATTTAATGTGATGTATGTTTGTCAATGTTAAAACTGTGTAACCCAAATGCATGGAAACTCTATATGCAGCTCAAATACATAGCCTAAATCTTAACGCCTAAATATTTTTTCAGTGTGCCTTATATTCGAAGCCTTATATTAAACATCACATGACTTCAGAGGACTACGAATATAAACTTTTATGGCTTGTTTTGGAACGTGACCATATAAATCACCGTCCACTTTCATTGTACTGAAAACAGCAGCTCAGACATTCCAACAGGTTTTTTGTGTGTAACAGTGAAAAAAAGTGTTTTTTGTTTGTTTTTTTCCATCTAAATAATTAATTGCACAAACACCACTGAATGAAGGAGCACAGCACAGCACACATAAACTCACAAACTGCAGCTGAACTCCAGCTTTGACCGAGCGCATGCAGAGCAGCAGCGACAGCACGAGAATCAGAATGACCATCACGTCAAACAGAACCAGCATGTACATGTTCCTCGGGGCTACAGACAGAAAGAAAAAAAAACATTCACGAATGCTTCATGTCAATCTTCAGTGAATCTTTTTTATGACAACAGACTACAAGGAAAACCTTTTTTTTCATGCACTGTTCAGTTATGATATGCTTTCCATAACATGTCTTCTTTTAGACTAGTGGAAAGAAAGCATCCTAAATATACAGTTATACATCTAAATATACATTTTTGTCTAAATGAATAAATGTAAACATAAATATACATTTAAGTGTTTATTTTATTGCACTTTATCTATCTGCGTTTGTACACTTCAATTACAATACATATCTTTGAAGAGTTTTTCCTCCACTTCAGCAGCACTTACACACACCAAACTTAGCAGTTTTATTCCTCTCTATATTCTGAAGGTTTTTACTGAAGGGTTTGTTCATATATCATTCACACTGATTTATATAATATTTTATTCCTAAGAACATTGTGAAAATGTATTTTTCTGGCTGTTGACAGTGTTTTCTGATTTATGGAGCGATAAAAAAAGAAATCCAAATTCCCTTCTGTAATAATCTTTAACTCTAATATGTCAAAAAATTCAAAGAAGAATTTTGAACCTGGCTTTAACCGACGTTCAGATTTATCTTCTGGACGTTTATGTAATTTAGCGTATATTTAATTAGATAATGCCTCATTTGCACATTTATTTAAACATAATATTTCAGAAACCTTGTAATACAAAATTTTTTTGCAATTCTTAAAGTAATCAATCAGCTGGAGAAGTAGATGATATTTATTTGATAAATCTTTTACACTATTCACCTGTGCTGTCTTGCCTTATGATCACAATGCTGTTAGTCAGATTTCTGATCACAATCAAATACATTTTACATTACACTTGTTCGGTTGAAGCAAATGTTCATTTTTGTCAATTTAAAAAACAAGCTTTTTAACTCTTTCCATCCTGTTCATTTTCTTTTCATTGTGTAATTCAAGTCATGATTATTAAAGCAGAAGCATCTTGGCCAAAGCAAATTTCTGCAAGTCTGCTATAGAACGGTTCATAGAAATACTTCCTTAAATGACAACACATTCATTTATTAAAAGTAAAAGATTAAGGGTTTTGCACAACAGAAATGACTCTTAGAAGGATTTGTAAACAGTGGAGACTCATGAGAAATGCTCACATGCACCAGTCACGCTCCAGACTCTGCATTCATAGATGTGCACGTCATTGTCCAGGTCAATCGTGATTCTACCGCTGTGGGCCTTGTTGTCAAAGGTGACCTGCTCATGGAAATAAAATTTTAAAAAAACTATAATTTATAGCTTTATCTTTGACTACCAATCAGAAGCTTGGGGTCTGTAAGGTTTGATGTTTCTAAAAGAATTCTCTTCTGCTCACCAAAGCAGCATTTTTTTAAAATCAAAAATACAGTAAAACAGTAATATTGTGTAATATTATTACAGTTTAAATTAGCTGTTTTCTGTGAACATATATTAAAATGTAATTTATTTCTGTGATGCGCAGCTGAATTTTCAGCATCATTACTCCAGTCTTCAGTGTCACATGATCTTCAGAAATCATTCTAATATGCTGCTCAAGAATAAAAAAAAAAGTATTTATCCAGGATGCATTAAATAGATTGAAAGTGCCAGTAAAGACATTTATAATGTTACAAAAGATTTCTATTTCAAATAAATGCTGTTCTTTTGAACTTTCTATTCATCTGTGAATCCTGAAAAATAAAATGTTTCACCATTTCCACAAAAATATTGGGCGGCACGACTGTTTTCAACATTGATAATAATCAGAAATGTTTCTTGAGCAGCAAATCAGCATATTAGAATGATTTCTGAAGATCATGTGACACTGAAGACTGGAGTAATGATGCTGAAAATCACAGAAATAAATTACAGTTTAACAGATATTCACATAGAAAACAGCTCTTTTATATTGTAATAATACTTCTCAGTTTTTACAATATTTTGATCAAATAAATGCAGCTTTGGTGAGCAGAAGGGACTTCTTTGAAAAACATTACAAATTTGTAATGATTCCAAACATTTGACCGGTCAAGTTAGTCATAAGAGGGTGACGATCATGTGTTCAGCCAGGGAAAAACCTGCTAACTTTTCCAGCTGAGAATCCTTCCCTTTTCATCCCACTCATAGGTTTAAAAATATAAGAGGAAATGGAAACAAATGTCATAGATGACCCATAATGCACTGAGAGACATACCATAATGTCGAAGACGTAACAGTCCGGAAGCTCGTGATACTCAACCGTCTCCAGGTTAATGGCTTTCAGAGTGAAATTTACAGTCACCGTCAATAACCTGAAGAACACAAACACACAAACTGATTCAACAAAATACATCAGTGCCTTTTCTAAAGATCTCTACAATTTTACGTGCAATATTCACATTATTTGTGTCATACAGCATCTATAATATATAGGACACACCTCTCAAAGTGCAGAGTAAAGTTCAGCGGGTTTGTTGTTAAAGTTGAGAAGGGAGGTACTGGATAAATCTGCAAACACTCTGAAAGAAACCAACACAAGATCAGCTGTGCAGCTACATGTGCAGCGCCACTGCAAAGCCAAGGTTTTCTGAGCATGGACTCATCATGACACACGCACGTCACCTTCATCCACCTGAGCATCAATGTTAAAGGTCTCGTTGGCTGGTGAGATGCTGGCGTTGCGGTAGAACTGCTGGCAGATGGTGAGCGGAGTGTAAACATCACCTTCCTTCTCATATTGATGGTTGCCCAACGTTATGCTTGGCAACATCAGAAACTGTGAGGCAAAATAAGACCTGTTCTGAACTGTTTTTGTTTTTTGGAGGAACTTTGAAAGGCCAGTTTGAAGATACATATCTTTAGCCTTGACATCAAGTATCTACATATATGTATATAAGGATCTACACACGATGAAAATGGCATGATATGTATAATTTATATACTCTATAACATGCTATTTAATATACACTTGTGCAATTTATAATGTTCTTTTGTGCACCTTTGAATATAAATATTTATATACATTTCTGCATCTTTTGTGCACTTTAAATAATAATATGTATAAACATTTTTGCATCTTTTGTGCAATTTTTACATAAATATATATTTTTTAATTTTTTTGCATCTTTTGTGCGCTTTTAAATATAACTTTATATAACATGACATTTAAAATACATTTTGCATATTTTTGCACTTTTACATTTAAATATTTACATAGATTTTTGCATCTTTTGTTCACTTTTAAATATAAATATGTATATATTTAACAGATCATTGGAACACAATTTTACAAGAAAATTATATTTCAGTCTTTTTACTTCAGTGTGTTATGTGCCGTTTCTTTGTAATTATTTGTGAAATTTACTAGCAATATTTAAGCAAAGATTGTTTCAAAGAAAATCCTACACCATTTTTTTTTTTTTAGCTTTTTTTGCAGTTTAAAATATAATTTAGCATTTTTTGTGCATTTATAGACATAAATATATATAAAATACATTTTTTAAATACATTTTTGCATCTTTTATGTACTGTAAATAGTGCTATCAAACGATTAATCGCATCCAAAATAAAGGTTTTTGTTTATATATGCGTGTACTGTATATTTTTATTACATGCATGTATATATTTAAGAAAAATATGTTACATTTATACATTAAATATATTTATATATTATATAAATTATAAGAATATAAATATTTTCAAATTATATACTGTATGTGTGTGTATTTATATATGCATAATAAACATACACACTACACAAACATATATAATGTAAACAAAAGCTTATTTTGGATGCGATTAATCGTTTGACAGCACTAAAATATTTATATACGACTTTTAATCACATCTGTACAATTTAATCAAATCCTTTGCGCACTTTTAGATATAAGTGGTTATATATGGAATGCAATTTCAAATACACTTCTGCAAATCATATGTGAATTATACTTTGTAGCTAGTTACTCTTCTACCAGAAAGCCATGAGTTTCAGAAGAAAGATCTCAGATCAATCACACATCATCTGAACACTCACCTGCTTCACGGTGTAGGCGATGTGCATGTAGACGTCATGCTGCGTGTAAATGGCGTAAGTATCGGTGCTGCTGTCGGTGAAGCTCTTCAGGAACAGATGTCTGAATGCCATTAGATTCTCCTCTTTAAACTGAACCACCATCTGATTACTGAGACCAAACAACACCAGCTACACACACACACACACAAAGAGAGCTTTCACCAATTTATTCTGTTTGGACCAACATTTCTGGCTGTGATTCCTCCTCCTGTCGTGATACCTGTACGGTGACCACAGCGATTTTGATGATCTGCAGTATCAGTTTCCAGGGTTTTCTTCCACGAGCTTTGTACTTGTCGCAGGGGTTCATGAAGAAATACTTGAGCTTCCTCCTGAACTTCTCCTGCTCCAGGTGAGCGGACCAGTGGACGGCTCTGTTGCCGTTGGGATCGTTTATGCATAAATAGGCCTCGCTGGAGTCGTCCATGTCTGAAAAACCAACACGATCACCTGCATTAAAACCCATCATTCACATTTATTAGTTTAGGAGATATATTCTTACCTGAGGAAACTATGATAAAATGCAAAGTTGTTTGTATGCTTGGAATCTAAGATTGGAGTGAGGATGGATCAGGGTTACTATAGTTAAAAGTTAAAACTTACAGTACTAAAATAAATAAATGAAATTAACAGAAATCTATATAGACATTAAAAAAACTAATTTAAAACAATGAAAAAAAAAAAAAAACATTTACTACAAAATTACAGTGGAAACAGAAAATATAAAAATTAATTAGATTTTTTGTGTGTGTGTGTGTGTGTGTGTGTGTGTGTGTGTGTGTGTGTGTTTGAAGTGGATCAAAACCTTTCATCAAAGTTGTCCTAAAACCTAAATGCACTCTTAGGACAAATTTGATTAGCTTTTTTGATCAGTGTTATATTTACTTATTATTAAATAAGTTATATATTTCATCAAAATATATCTGACATATATCGAATTTTATATATGATGGAAAAGTTCTGTATTATTTTCATAAAATATGCATTATATGTTTTATAGGTAATAGCGTAAATGTTTTATGTTGTTACATGTGGTTAAAACCTAAATGCATCTGGCATTGTCTATTTTTAAATGTTTACAAAAGAAAAATCAAAATCAGGATGCAAAAATTCATTCATGCAGGAAACCACCAATATTTAGCCTGTGTTATTCTTCCATTATATATCAGCATATACAAATCCTGTTGTATTCACAGCCATCTTAAAATCAGCAGACAACAAAGAGAAAATCTGTTTTATCAGTTTCATAAAAAGTTTCTAAAACTTCACGCCCATATTCTTGGGTTTTATTCTACTAAGCCATGGTTTCTGTGAAGAGAGAAACTCCTGACAGTATTAATAGAGAAATCAAAGACGTGCAGTAATGTGGCTCTTCCACTTCTCAAAGGCTGATGGACTGAATCCAGATCAGATGTCACTGATGAATTGACCCACATTCCTGACTGTAATTATGTTATGTCACATGACTCTCATGTGACTCCATCACACCTGTGCCATCACAAACTACAATCACACCTTGTGATGCCAGTTTCTCAAGGAAAACATGGGGTTTTTCTCATGAATAAGGTTTTTTTTCTTATTTAAAGAGCATCTGATGCGTTTTATAATCAAACATCACCAGCAAAACCCAAACCTATGCAGCTTTTCAATGTAGTTTAGTCAAATAGGTTAATAAAATCATAATGCAGAGTAATGAAACACACATCAGTAACTCACCAGGAGGTCAAAATCATCAATTAGTTCTCAATCAGGAGCTTAAGTTGTCATCAGAAGAGCACATTTATGTCTTTAATCCCAACTAACTTCCATAAAGTCCACAAAAACATGAAGCCAATCCGAATTAAAGCCCATTTCAACTGAAAAGTGCCGCGTTGTGCATCAGACGCGCTCTGTGCTGACAGTGAACAGGTGAAGGGGGCGGGGCTAAGCGAGGATTGCGTGTGCGTGCTGTCAATCAAATGAATCCCCGCCTTTGAAACCAATAGCAACCGGCTGTGATGCCGGAAACCGATGTTTGGATACAGTTCACGCTGTTTAGTCGGAAAAGTTTTTTTTTTCTTCTGTAAAACAACGCCATAAAGCTCTTAATCAGAGGTAAGATTTGTGAATCATACTGAGCTCATATATTAAAAAATATTTATGTTACAGTAGGACAGTTTTATATTTCGCTGGCGTGTGTATTTACATATTTTAGGATTGTATCTGTATATTACACGCTTGAATTGACAGAAATGTTGACATTAATGTTTTGATAGAAGTTTGTAAACAAAAAGAAGTTGTGTAATATTCTTTGACGTTCAAAAGGCTATACCATGGTAAATGAATACTGTTATCATTCAGTACCACGGTATTACCTTCTGAAACCATCACTGTTACCTTTCACACACATTACTTTTTTTTAAGTTTTAAAATTAGGACTTTAATTCACTTTTAATTCAGCTTCGTGTTTAAGGATTTTACAGTAGTTTATAAATAATGTATGGGCTGATTTTTTAAGATAATATAGTAATCTGAGACTTTTCAGTCATGTTAAATATTAAAATATAAATATTAAGGATTAAAGTTACACATTTTAAAAGACTGCGAGATTCAACTGTTTGTCATGTTACTTTTTAACACCAGATGTCGCCCATGTATTTTTGGAGGTTGGATTCCAAATATACTACATTATCTATTTTTTCCCAAAGATATTTTTTTTCATCTCAGCAATAAAAACTTGCATAATTCATTATATTGAATTTTTTATCCAAATTTGTGTTCATCTCAAACAATGACTCAATAGAAAGTGATGTTGACAACCTTGAGCACATTGAATTTGAAAAAAAATAATAATAATTGTCATTCAGCCTATTCCATGCATACAGTAAATTCACATACACATTCACATACTGCAGAAAAAGAAAGAGTATGCTAGCTATTGCACACACAGACTCTGTTTCAGATGAATAGAACCAATAAACCAAGAATTAAATCTCTCTCTTACTGTCTTGTCCACCGGCAGACATGAGTTCAAAGAGACCCAAGAGCAAAGAGGCCCGTAAAATCAAGGGAAAAGGTACAAATATTCAAAAATATGTAATCCTAATCTAACACTAAATCATTGCTCAGGATCCAAAGCATCTTCCGGTTTCTAATGCATTACTTTTTTTGCAGATAAAAAAAAGGAGAATAATTTTCCCACCGCAGATGAAGGTGCATCAGAACCTGGTAAGTGCCTCATATTGCTCTTATAGTGTCATATTTAGCATAGCATTTGTTTGTTTTTGTTTTTAACCAAAATAACTCATAATCAGATTCTCAGATCCGTTTAGAGCATCTCTGGGTGGTTTCCAACATGAATGCACTCGTTCTTTTCCATTCATCCTGGAGCTGTGATCAGATTAAAGATACTGAGATACAAACGACATGTCTGGAGGCACGTAGCCAGACCTCCTTTCTCTCGTCTTTTGTTCCAATTTACCTACTTGTCCTACTCATACAACGTACATACTTTTTAGTATGCTACATATTAGGATGCTACAGCAGTGCCAGGACTTGTTACCACATCATAAAAATGCATCTTGATACCCTTTTGTATTTTGTTTGTGTTTGCACTGAGAGAAAATCATTACCTGACCTCTACTGGCCAGAACATGCTACTGCATCATAACACACTGCTTCTATCAGTGAAATTAGGGCTTGTACAATCATAAACCCTCATTAAAGTCTAACAGGGCTTGTTCAATATCCCAGACAGCTTCCTTTTCATGTTTTCTAAAGGGCACGTGTGCTCAGTTAGTAGAGAAAGCGCAATTATGTAATTATACGGGCTATAAAACCATATGAGTTTCCATTGCAGTAAAGCGCCAGCGGCTCCTCTGGATTAAATGACCTGAATGCTGTCGCTTGTATCAGATGTTACCGGCTACAACATGTTCAGCTGGTTCCTGTTGAGAGAGATTGTGCTGATATTGTCTGGATTTCCCTCAGGTGTCCAAACCTGTGATGTCACACACATAAAATGCACACACACTTTGACATGAATAGATATAGTTCACCCAAAAATGTTCACACTGCTCATTTGGTCATTGTCGAATCTCAACAGCTCCAGTCACCATTGATTACCATTGTATGCTGTATGCCGGGTCTCACGTCCATTGGTAGTCTTTCAGGTTCAGTTACGTCACAGATAGCACTCTGAAGGGAAGCTGATATCTCTGTTTGTATAACACACTCATTTAAGAGCACATCTGTCAGTAAAACACTGGACAAAATGGCTAAGAGCTTTTGGTTGTGTAACACCTGTTAGACAAAAAGAGTGAAAACCCTCAATGCAGGATGCTGGAAATGTTCTAAATCATTTTATGATACAGTACTTAACCTCCCAATAATGTATTTGTAACTTAGCCTTTAAAACAAAGAAGTCTCAAATGAGATCACTTTAATATCAGTACTGAGATTAAACAAAGAGCAATTGGAGGATTTTGCTGAGTCCCCCACACCTAGTAACCACCCACAACACTCTAGCAACTGCATAGAAACCCCCTGGCAACCATCCAAAGCACTCTAGCAACTGCATAGAAACCCTCTGGCAACCGTTCAAAGCACTCTAGCAACTGCATAGCAACCCCCTGGCAACCACCCACAACACTCTAGCAACTGCATAGAAACCCCCTGGCAACCATCCAAAGCACTCTAGCAACTGCATAGAAACCCCCTGGCAACCATCCAAAGCACTCTAGCAACTGCATAGAAACCCCCTGGCAACCATTCAAAGCACTCTAGCAACTGCATAGCAACCCCCTGGCAACCATCCACAACACTCTAGCAACTGCTTAGAAACCCCCTAGCAACGACCCACAACACTCTAGTGATTGCGCAGCAACCCCCTGGCAACCAGCCAAAACACTTTAGTGGCTGCATAGCAACCCCCTAGCAACGACCCACAACACTCTAGTGATTCTGCAGCAACCCCCTGGCAACAATCCACAACATTCTAGTGACTACATAGAAACCCTCTGGCAACGACCCACAACACTCTAGCAACTGCATAGCACCTCTAGCAACAACCTACAACAATCTAGCAAGTGCATAACAACCCCCTGTCAACAATCCACAACACTTGCATAGCAATTCCCTGGCAACCACACACAACATTCTAGTAACTACATGGCAACCCCTTGGCAACCATCCACAACACTCTAGCAGCCAAACTATGCAGCAACCCCCTGGCAACCACCCACAACACTTTAGCAACTGTATAGCAACTCCTTAGCAACCATCCACAACACTCTAACAACCAAACTATGCAGCAATGCTTATTAAACTATGCTTATTATATACCTTAATAAGTGACTCCACCCTTCACAGATCATCCTGACTACATTTTCCCACTGGTCCTGACGTCTGCCACACAGGAGCTGTTTGGTTGCCGGGCAGATGAGGATTTAACCGGAGAAAATCCTTACAAGCTGCTGAAAAAAGAAGACATCATACAGGACATGAAAACCAGAGCGTCCGTGTCTGACTTCAGCCCCATCAAACAATTAGTGCTGGTAAGATTCAGAAACACATTCTGAACCCGTTCATGACCTGAAGAAGATCCAAACCTCGGCAGATGGAGCTGGTTTAGAGTAGCCTAGTGGTTAAAGATCTGGTTCAGAATGTTGAGACCCTGAAAGGAATTCTATTTGTTTTCTGCAGGACTACCCTGAAGATGAACTTCTGCTGGTGTTCGACAGAGACTTCACATACGGACAGAGCTTCTATCTGGTGCTCACAGTAGAGGCCAAAGAAAACATACTGAAGGTGAGGAAACAGGACAGACGGAGGGATGGACAGACAGACAGATGGATAGATGGAAATAGAGAGACAGTCAATCAGACGGATGGATAAAGATAGATAGACAGACAGATGATAGATAGACAGATAGATATTAACCAGTGTTCAGTTGTGTTTGTAGCCTTCAGTACAGGGTGATGATGAAGAGCAGATAAAGCATGAAGAGGAGGAGGAGGAAGAGATGATCATACCAAAAACTCCAGAGTCTCACCCATGGATATCTCTGGGAAGCGAGCAGGAGATCGAGGAAGAGTCGGTCACAGAGTCCAGACCCAGAGTAAGACAGATGCATCATGGGATATTTATCAATGCCATTTCTGATCTCATTTATGGGGCATTAGCTCACCTGTCTGTCTCTCTGTCCAGCTCAGGTATAAGATCTCTCCTCTGCTGCGCCGCTGTGGTGCTCCGGTGTGTTTCTCCGACCGCAGTGCTCTGGACGGGAAGGAGGGATTCGTGGAGTGCCTGTCATACCAGGACAAGAGCTTCAGCATCAGAGAGATGGAGAGACACACGGCCATTCAGGCCTCCAGTGACACCAAACACTCATCCACTCAGACACTGTGGTACAAACACCTCCAGACATTCACATGTCTCAACTCTCAACTCTCTCTGAAGTTTGTTCTGAAAGTTTAGTTAGCAGAGGGAACATATTTACATCCCATGATGCATGAATTACAGGAAGTACCCAAGGAACATGTGGACCCAGTACGAGTCCCGAGAGTTCAGCCCGGAGGAGAAAGAACATCACCTGCGGTCAGAAAACCTGAAGAATTTCATCACATCTGTACTGATAAGGTAGGACGAGAAGAACGTGACATCTCTGAGGTCCCACAACTCATTTCATTAGTCCAATGCAATTGTTATTATGTTAGCTCGTATTGTATGTTAATGTATTCTGAACTCACCTGATGTCTCACAGGTTTGAAATCTCCCTGCAGCAGAATCACATCACGGATGTTTTCTGTGATGACTGGACGGCGTTGTGTGAGGACGACGGCGCGCTGACGGGGAAAACAGAGACGCAGCTGAAGGAATATCAGTCCTTCATGGACCTTCACTTCAGCAAAGAGAAAACCATCAGCCACATCCACTGGCATCCCACCATCAGCGGTGAGAATGAGCTTCACTGTGGACAAATTAAGATTAATACGTCATTTTAGTAAAAGTAAACAAGTAAGGAATAATAAATGCATTTATTAAATAATTAAATAAACAAATAAAATAAAATAGCCATAGTACAAAGTAAAATAAAATAATTAAAATAAAATAGCCATAATGCAAAATAAAAAATAAAACATCCATATCAGAAAAAATAAATAAATAAAATTCAAATAAAACAGCCATAATGCAAAAACAAACAACAAAAAAATCCATAGTGCTATATAAAATAAAAATAAAAATAAAAATAAATAAAATAAAATTCAAATAAAACAGCCATAATGCAAAACAAACAACAAAAAATCCATAGTGCTATATAAAATAAAATAATTAAAATTAAAATAAAAATAAAATAGCCATATTCCAAAAATAAAATAATCAAATTAAATATCTATAGTGCAAAATAAATTAAAACAGCCATTGTGCAAAAAGCAAAAAATAAAAATAAATAAATTTAAATTAAAAAATCCATAGTGCTAAATAAAATAAAACACAATACCTATAGTGAAAAATAAAAATAAAATATACATATTGCTAAATAAAATAAAATAGTAGTAAAATATCTGTAGTGCAACATTTACAAATGACTCCAATAGCCATAGTGCAAAATTAAATAATATAGCCATTGTTTTAAATAAAATGATAATAAAATAAAATATCTATACTATCTATATTATAAATATCTATACAAATATAAATATTATTATAAATGATAATACAATATACAGAGTGAAAATAAAATAAAAAATAAATTAAATACTGTAAAATCAAAAACAATAAATATACAGTGCCCTTCACTAATATTGGCACCCTTGATAAAGATGAGCAAAGGCGGCTGTGAAAATAAATCTGCATTGTTTATCCTTTTGATCTTTCACTCAAACAATTCACAAAATTCTAACCTATCATTGAAGTAAAACAATTGAAAGTGGGGAGAAAATCTCATGATGAAATAAATGTTTTTCTCCAATGAATGTTGGCCACAGTTATTGGCACCCCTAGAAATTCTTATGAGTAAAATATCTCTGAAGTATATTCCCATTCATATTCCCAATCACACCAGGGTGACTAGGAGCATGAAATTGTCCAGCCATGACTTCTGTTCCACAGGATTATAAATATGAGGAACACAAAAGCCAATTCCCTTAATCATCCATCACAAGGAGTAAAACCAAAGAATATAGTTCTGATGTGCAGCAAAAGATTGTTGAGCTTCACAAAATATAAAGTGTCTGTAAGAAAAGAGTTAAAGAAAATCCCCATTTCCACCATCAGGGTAATAATTAAGAATTTCCAATCAACTAAAGATGTTACAAATCTGCCTGGAAGAGGAAGTGTGTCTATATCGTCCTAATGCACGGTGAGGAGGAGAGTTTGAGCGGCCAAAGACTCTCCAAGGATCACAGCTGGAGAATTGCAGAGATTAGTTGAGTCTTGGAGTCAGAAAGCCTAAGAAAATATATATATATCAAACATCCCTACATCAGCACATGTTGTTCGGGAGGGTTTCAAGAAAAATTCTCCTCATTCATCCAAAAGCAAACTCCAGCATATTCAGTTATCAGACATGACTGGAACTTCAAATGGCACTGGCTTCTATGGTCAGATGAAACTGAAAAAAAAGAGCTTTTTGGCAGCAAACCCAGCAGATGAGTTTAGTACAAACAGAGATAAAAAAGTACCCCATGTCCACGGTTAAATATACTGCTGTATTTTTGATGTTGTGGCCTGTTTTTCTGCCAGAGGTCCTGAATATCTTGTTCAGATGCATGGCATCATGGATTCTATCAAATACCAACAGATAAAAAATCAAAACCTGACTGCCTCTGTAAGAAATCTTCTAATGGACCGTGTTTGGATCTTCCACCAGGACAACAATCCAAAACAAACATCAAAATAAACACAAAAATGGGTCACTGAGCACAGAATGAAGCTTCTGCCATGGCTGTCCTCTGACCTGAACCCTACAGAAAATGAGTGGAGTGAACTGAAGAGAAGAAGTACTAACATGGAGCTGTGAATCTGAAGGATCTGGAGAGATTCAGGATGAAGGAATGGTCTCTGATCTCTTATCAGGTGTTCTCCAAACTCTTCAGGCATTATAAGAGAAAACTCAGAGCTGTTATCTCGGGAAAAGGACGTTGCAATAATTGGGTGCCAATAATTGTGGCCAACATGAACTAGAGAAAGCATTTATTTCACAATGAGATTTTCTCCCCACTTTCAATTGTTTTACTTCAATGATAGGTTAGCACTTTGTGAATTTTTGGAATGAAAGATAAAAAGGATAAACAATGCAGATTTATTTTCCTTTGCTCATATTTACTAAGTGTGCCAATATTAGTGGAGGGCACTGTAATAGTCAAACGCATGAATGATTGTATGGATTTTGTTCAAATGTAATCAAATGTGATCAATTTGCACATTTGCATTCTGCATAATAAATGTGTGTTTTGTGTGTGTGGCAGGTGTGATTGCTGTGTCCATGACGGAGAGACTTTCTCTTGAAGAACGGATCGATAACTCTACTAAACTCCTTTTAAACCCATCCTACATTCTCTTCTGGAACTTCACTGACCCTATAAATCCACAGGTAATCATAATTATCATTATCATTATCAAAATCACCAGTATATTTGAAGTATACCAGAGTACCAGTATACTGTATACCGTGCATGTAAAGTACAATACACACAAATATTGCTTTCAAAATAGTAATATGCAACACTGGTCACATGACCTCATTAAGTTGTCTTTAATTCAGTATGTGGCGTCCAATTATCGTGAATATAAAAAAAGGTTCATTCTGACTGTATAAACAGGCAGTTTTAGATGAAGATATCACGATCAGTGTAAATAAAAGCTTTCTATTGTTCATCACTTTAAATAGAAGCAGAGAGCCAACACACCTGAATGAAGTTTCAGTATTTCATTTAGTATGAAGCTAATGTGAGATACAGTGTAGAAGGTGTAATCTGATGAACAGAAGAGCTGTTTTGAGCTGAATCCGTCTGTCCATTGTTTGCGTTGCAGCTGCAGCTGGAATGTCCCGATGATGTTGTGTGCTTCCAGTTCTGTCCGTCCGACCCAAATATCATCGCTGGCGGCTGCATGAACGGCCAGGTGCTGAATTAGATCAGAAAAATGATCTTTTCTTTCTCAGTCTCTTCATTAAACTGTTTGTCCTTTCATTTTTTACTTTTTGATTAAGGTAAGACACGATAGGTGAACAGGGTGAAAATAGATATTAAAACTAATAGATATTACCATACTACCCCAGTTGATTAATCACAGTACATTAAGACAATTGTTTTGTATAATTCTCTGAAAAACAAGTTTTCTTAAATCTGCAAAAAGAGGCATTTTCTATTTAAATATGCAGTTATTTGTGTACAATTCCATAAAATAGATCTGAACAACAGGTTCAAAATTCTTGTTTGATTTTGTTGAAATATTAGAGTTAAAGGTTTTTATAGAGGGGATTTTGGATTTCTCTGTTTATCACTCCATAAATCAAAAAATACTGTCAACAGACAAAAAAATACATTTTCACCATGTTTTTTTTTTTTTTTGGAATAAAATGTTATGTAAATCAATGTGAATGATATATGAACAAACCCTTCAGTAAAAACCTTCAGAATATACATAGGAATAAAACTGCGTTTGGTATATATATGTGCTGCTGAAGTGGAGGAGATATGTAAAGATATGTATTGTAATTGGTATCTACAGATGCAAATAGATAAACTGCAATGAAATAACTTAAATGTATATTATGGAAGTTTTCTTTCCACTAGTCTAAAAGACAACATGTTATGGAAGCAAAAGAGCCCAAAATCTCAAAATTGACCAGTGCATGAAAAAAAAAAAAAAAAGGTTTTGTCTGTAGTGTTTTTTAGCACTTTGATTTGCCATTGTGCATAAAATGTGCTGTATAAATAAACTTTGCCTTACGATGCACTCTCAGCAGAAATGTTACTTCTTTTTTTCCTTTTAATGGCTTTCAGTCGCTTTCAATCCTGCTCTCTGGAAGCACTTCTCCACAAAGGCCTAAAACATAGCAAACACATTATGTTCTGGTTATATTAATGTTCAATATAAGTATCTATGTGCATCATCTATGACATGGTAACATATTGCAACACTTTTAACTCATGACATGCAGCATATTCATTAGCTTGTTTTGTGTTTACAGGTAGTATTATGGGATATCTCAGCACATGTGGAGAGACTGCAGGACACACGCAGCAGCAGCAAAAACATTTCAAACAAACTAGTGAGTTACACACACACAGCTGTTGTGTGTTATAGCGGCTGTCCACAACCAGTCATGTGACTCCTGATGATCTATTTAGAGGTCATTTAATTAAGTGACACTTAACCGATACCTTATGCAAACACAATCACAGAAAATTAAACCTGCTGTTATTAAGCACATGTGTGTGTTTACAACTGTTTACTTTGTGTGTACTGCCATATTGTGTCCATATGTGAGCTAAATGTGACAAAACCTGACTTTCATGACATCCTCAAATGTAAAAATTATATATAAATGAAGATTGTGTTAGTTTCATTAGCTTTATGTAAAAACAATCCTGGGTTATGGTATTTGCTTATTAAGATACACTGTAAAAAATATTGCAGTTTTAATGTTAAAAAAAAAAAACTTTTCTGTGAACTTTTCTTTTTTATATTATAAAGGTAAATTATTTGGTATGTTACCATATTTCAGTTTATGAAATATATGTATTTTTACTATAAATTTAAGATCTGTAAACTTAAATGTAAAATTAAACCGTAAAAATAAGTTCTGCCAACAACAGCTGCCAATTTTTACTCTAAATTTCACTAATAATTATTATTTCTGTTATTCCAGGACAAAATCAATGCAACTCCAGTGGTCCGGTACTGTGCTGTATCTGGTATAGAGAACGGACACAAAGCCCCGATCACAGACATTCAATGGCTGCCAGAAACCTTTGAGGTACATAAGAAGTTAACTGGCCTTTTTAAAATATGAAAAAATAACAGTTACTGTACCGTTTCACATTTAATTGAACTGGCCATGTACACACTGAAATATTAATCTTAATAAAATTTTCACTCAGTTGTCCAAATTAGGGATCCCAGTGGAAAATCCGAGTCGTATCTCCGTCCAGCTGGTCACATGCGCTCCTGACTGGTGCTGATATCTACACTTTATGCACACATTCATGTTTATGTTCTAGTTTAGTATCAAACTCTCTCCTCACTGTGTGTGTTAATATATATTTTAGCTGTGTGTTATTCTGGGACCTTCGGCCTCCTCGTGTTGTGTCTCAGTCCCTCACGGACGTGAAACAGAAATCGGAGGAAAAGCCTCTGGAAAACCCTCATGGTGTTCCCAATACGTTCAAACACCTCAACCTGACCTGGAAACCCTTTATCCGTGTATGTGATGCATACAAACATGGTTTTAAGACATATAAATCTCTAGGGCTTTTCACACTGTGCTAAACCCGGGTTAGCGTAGTTCTAAACCACGCATTTTAAACCTGGGTAATCATACGTTTCACAAATCTATACAGCGGCAAATTTGTACAACATGAAACAATGTGCCATTAAAACGTTACGTCTAGACGCTAAGCAACAGTAAACATTCGAATTCTGAGAAAAAGTCATAATTGCGAGATGTAAACTTGGAATTCGGAGAAAAAGTCAGAATTGCGAGATGTAAAAATGTCAAAATTGCGAGATGTAATGGAATCAAGCTTCCATAAACGGGTTGCGTGCTGCGTTTGTCCAATCAATGACACTGACACAGCAAATATACAAATAAGAACGTTTACCCAGGGTTTAGGAATTTACAGTGTGAAATGTAAGTTTATGAATAGGATTACCCAGGAATAATTGTTAACCTTGGGTAAATTATGGGCCATGTAAACCGTGACTGGATTCCATTTACCGCAGGTCTCCTTACCAAAGATTGGCTCTAGCGGTGAATACAGTCCTCTGAAGTTCAGCTTGAGGGACAATACAGTGGACTATCCTACAGGTGAGACACCAGCACTGAAAGATACACATGTATTTGGCTTGGTGAGACCTAACACAAGGTTAACTGTGGCCGTGCAGTGATGATAATGCAGTCAGCATGACGCCTCTCTGTTAAATAAGCAGAGCTCTGAAATAACATTCACTATCACACCACTGCTCTACAAACACTGACTCTACAGCGCCGTTTCATCTGTCAGCTCATTCCACAGAGACCATGAGGTCCAGCTGATGAAGAGTTTCAGCATAATGAAAAAAAAAAAAAAAAAAAAAAAATATATATATATATATATATATATATATATATAAACTTAAAAAAAAAAAAAAAATGATGATGAAATATTTTATTTGTTTACCTCAGAGACCAGGAGGTCCAGCTGATGAAGAGTTTTGGCATCTACAGCCTCCAGAATGAATTGTCTGCCAATGCTGGAGGATTTGAGAAAATTCCAGCTTGAATATTTATTTTATTATTATTATTATTTATTTTTTTCATACAAATGAATTATTAGGCTGTTTTCCCATTATATATACAGTATGCACAGCAAAGACAGATTTCTGGGGAAAAAACCTTAATCATCATGTAAAATGAAAACAATCAAAATATTTAAAATTAAAATAAATAAATAACCAAAAACATAAAATATTAATGAAATATTTAATAAATAATACGAAATAAAATATTTTGTCTTAATTTATGAATTCAATGTTTTATTTCCTGCATGTCATGTGACATTAACATTAACCGACATCAAAGAACCGCGAACTTGCAAATGTGTTGTTAAATTACGGAAGTATTAACTAAATTTATTATAATAATTTAGCTCACAGCTGCATTAGAAGACATTATGCATTACTGTGTGACTCCAAAAACTGAATTTTATTTGCACACCAAGTGTTGATTTGGATTCTCCTCGTATCCGTCTTCTCTTTAGGAGACAAACCTCCACAGAGCGCGGATCGTGAGGAAGGCTGTGGGTTCGCGCAGCTCCGTGTGGCGTCGGCCAAACAGCAGAAACCTCTGGAGAACATCAGCACCAGGCTGTACGTGGGGACGGAGGTGAGACACTCATCTGTGCATTTCAATGACAGAACGGTCAAAACATGTTTCATAAAACAGATTCCAGCTCTACTATCCCAATGCATGAGCCATATTCTTCTAACGCACATAAGCTGCTTGTAATGTCATTGATTTTGATGATTAGTCTATTTATAAATGTATTTTTGCATACTGCTGTTCTGGCTGTGCTTGCATCAGGATGGTGAACTCGTTTACACCGACTGGAAAATGGAGAAGGACAACGACTCAGGACGTCTGCTGAGTAAGACACTACAAAACAGTCGAACAACACATTTTTACACACATAAACAGATTTGAATTCAAAGGTCATGAGTGATAGTTGAGTTCTATCTCTATTGTACTCTTGATCAAGAACCTGAACCTCCAGCTGCTCCCAGGGATCCCAGCCTGTAGAAAATGAAGAGTAAATCATTTTGGATTTAAATCGTTTGCTTTGATTTAAAAAAAAAAAAAAAAAATTAAATTTTTATTTCCATACAAATACATTATTTAGCAATTTTTCAATGATATATAAATAGATGCAGCAAACACTAAGTTCTGAAAAAATGAAACTTCATAAAATGTAAAACACTTACTGAAAAAGATGTCAAAGTACTATTAAAATTAATTAATAATAATTAAAAAATTTAAATAAAAGATGAAATATTAAAAAATAAAAACAATCAAAATAAAACACTTACTAAAAAGATTAAATCATTTATTTAAAATAAGCTAAAGCAATAATTTGAAAATAAAAGCAGTCAAAATAAAGCACTTACTAAAAAGCTGAAAAAATGTACTGATGTAAAATAAATAATCAAAAACAGTAAAACAATACCAATTGTAATATTCTATTTTAAATAAATTCAAAATAAAGTACATTAATAATCTGAAAATAAAAACAAAATATTCAATCTTTTATTTTACATAAATAAAAAATTAAATGAATAATGAAATACTTTTAACAAAAACAATCAAAATAAACACTCACTAAAAAAAATATTTGGTATATTTAAGCAATTTTATTTGAGAAATGAAAAATGTTAATACTTATTTAAAAAAAAAAAAAAACACAAAAGAAGAAATATTTTGCTTGAAATAAATTACAATTAAAATAAATCATTTGAAAATAAAAATAAAAAATAAAACCAGTAATAAATATTTTTTTTGTTTACCTGCATGTTATGTAAACATTAACTCCCATTAGAGAAATGTGAACATGCTTAAATGTTAAATTGAGACAAAAACAGCAAAAAAAAAATCCACCTGAAATCTCACTGTAGCAACACTAAAGCCTTCACTATTAATGAGGAAACCACACAATTACCTGGTTATTATGAGTCTGTCAGGTAGCTGCGCTTCTCAGGCACTGACGAGTGTGTAATGAGTCAATAAAACAGGACTTGAGATCCATCAGTCTCATTGTTCATGTGGTTTCCCCCAGGCATCAGACAACCCTGAGCTCATCGCTTTTGGCAGAGATCAAACCTAATTCCACCAAACCGCCACCTTCAGCCTGTAAAACGAGCCAGTTACACCGGCGTGATTTCCAGAAATATTACAGCAGATTGAGTTTCATTAGTGCTGAAGGGCAAAAGCAGCGTGTCTGAACTGTGAGCGTTTGATCTTAATCAAGCTTTTTACTAGGATTTCAGATACACGATTTCAGTTTTGTTCTGTAACTTATGTTCCATCGATCATCGTTTTCCTGTCAAAAGTAGCTTTTTTAATGTTCACTGGACACGCAGGCCAACAAATAAAATATTGATTTTTTTTAGTAAGCGTTTTATTTTTATCAAATTTAATAAAAAATTTAATAAAACAATAATACATACAATCAAAATAAAACACTTAGTAAAAAAAGGTGGGATATTCGAAATAAATAAAAATATTAAATAAATAAATAATTTAAATAAATGAAACAATATTAAAAATAATCAAAATAAAACAATTACTAAATCTTTAAAAATCAATCACAATTGAAATAAATAATTCATCTTAAATTGAAAAATCTAAAGATTACTTTAAAGATAAAAGATTTACTTTGAAATTAGTTAAAATAAATACATAAAAACAATTAAAAACAAACAAAAATATGAAATATTTAAAATAAATAATAAATTACAATATTATAAAATTACAGATTATAAAATTTCTATAAAAATAAAATTTAAATAAATCATTTGAAATAAAAAATAAAATTACTAAAAGATGAAATACTTTATTTGAAATAAGTTAAAGTTAAAATAAGTAGTTTTAACAAAACCAATCTAATAAAACACTTACTAAAAATGTGAAATATTTTATTTAAAATATTTTTTTTAAAATCTAATAGTCTAAAATCTAATCTAAAAATCTCTTTTTTATTTTATTTGAATGTTTTTTTAGGATTTAATTAATTATTTGCTTTTCAATAGGAAATCTGACAGTACACAAAATTTGAAATTAGATTGCACTATTTTTATCAATACATCTCATTATTGAAATATATTAATAAACAACATTTCAATCAACTGATCTTGTTGCAGTGCATTCTGGGATTGCTTTCTTTGAGTAGGCTTCCACTGAAGGGACAGTTCACCAAAAAATGATCATTCTGTCACCATTTAATCATCCTCATGTCCTTTCAAACCTGTATGAGTTTCCTTCTTCTGTGGAACATAAAAGAAGATACTTTAAGAAATGTCTCAGTGTTTTTGTCCATACAGTGAAAGTCAGTGGGGTTCAATACTGTTTAGACCTGAACGCTCTTGAAAATATACTTTATGTTCTACAGAAGAAAGAAAGTCACACAGGTTTGGATCAACATGATCATTTTTGGGTGAACTACCATTTGCAGAATGTGTGTTTTGGGCCCTATGGGGTTTATTGTTAATATGATTATGATATACCACAAAACCAATCTTAAGGTAAATGAAAATTTCATATGCGTTTTTTCGTATCCGTCATCCTTTCCTATCAAAATGCTTGCTATGGATGCGAAAACGGAGAAAATCGAACCTAGTCCGATTTAAATTTTTTTAATACCGACGAAAGTTTCAGAGGCAGTGTGTAAATGTGATTGACACAATGTGAGGTCGTATTTATTTTTTAACGTGCAAAAATTTTGGATGAGAATTTTGGACTCAGTGTGCAAAGACCTTTTAAGCAGCACAGGTATATTTGTAGCAATAGCCAACAGTACATTGTATGGGTCAAAATTATACATTTCTCTTTCATGCCAAAAATCATTAGGATATTAAGTAAAGATCATGTTCCATGAAGATATTTAGTAAATTTCCTACCATAAATACAAACCCGATTCCAAAAAAGTTGGGACACTGTACAAATTGTGAATAAAAACAGAATGCAATGATGTGGAAGTTTCAAATTTCAATATTTTATTCAGAATACAACATAGATGACATATCAAATGTTTAAACTTACAAAATGTATCATTTTAAGGGAAAAATAAGTTGATTTTAAATTTCATGGCATCAACACATCTCAAAAAAGTTGGGACAAGGCCATGTTTACCACTGTGTGGCATCCCCTCTTCTTTTTATAACAGTCTGCAAACGTCTGGGGACTGAGGAGACAAGTTGCTCAAGTTTAGGAATAGGAATGTTGTCCCATTCTTGTCTAATACAGGCTTCTAGTTGCTCAACTGTCTTAGGTCTTCTTTGTCGCATCTTCCTCTTTATGATGCGCCAAATGTTTTCTATGGGTGAAAGATCTGGACTGCAGGCTGGCCATTTCAGTACCCGGATCCTTCTTCTACGCAGCCATGATGTTGTAATTGATGCAGTATGTGGTCTGGCATTGTCATGTTGGAAAATGCAAGGTCTTCCCTGAAAGAGACGACGTCTGGATGGGAGCATATGTTGTTCTAGAACTTGGATATACCTTTCAGCATTGATGGTGCCTTTCCAGATGTGTAAGCTGCCCATGCCACACGCACTCATGCAACCCCATACCATCAGAGATGCAGGCTTCTGAACTGAGCGCTGATAACAACTTGGGTTGTCCTTGTCCTCTTTAGTCCGGATCACATGGCGTCCCAGTTTTCCAAAAAGAACTTCAAATTTTGATTCGTCTGACCACAGAACAGTTTTCCACTTTGCCACAGTCCATTTTAAATGAGCCTTGGCCCAGAGAAAACATCTGCGCTTCTGGATCATGTTTAGATATGGCTTCTTTTTTGACCTATAGAGTTTTAGCCGGCAACGGCGAATGGCACGGTGGATTGTGTTCACCGACAAGGTTTTCTGGAAGTATTCCTGAGCCCATGTTGTGATTTCCATTACAGTAGCATTCCTGTATGTGATGCAGTGCCGTCTAAGGGCCCGAAGATCACGGGCATCCAGTATGGTTTTCCGGCCTTGACCCTTACGCACAGAGATTGTTCCAGATTCTCTGAATCTTTGGATGATATTATGCACTGTAGATGATGATAACTTCAAACTCTTTGCAATTTTTCTCTGAGAAGCTCCTTTCTGATATTGCTCCACTATTTTTCGCTGCAGCATTGGGGGAATTGGTGATCCTCTTCCCGTCTTGACTTCTGAGAGACACTGCCACTCTGAGAGGCTCTTTTTATACCCAATCATGTTGCCAATTGACCTAATAAGTTGCAAATGGGTCCTCCAGCTGTTCCTTATATGTACATTTAACTTTTCCGGCCTCTTATTGCTACCTGTCCCAACTTTTTTGGAATGTGTAGCTCTCATGAAATCCAAAATGAGCCAATATTTGGCATGACATTTCAAAATGTCTCACTTTCAACATTTGATATGTTATCTATATTCTATTGTGAATAAAATATAAGTTTATGAGATTTGTAAATTATTACATTCCTTTTTTATTCACAATTTGTACAGTGTCCCAACTTTTTTGGAATCAGGTTTGTATATCAAAACTTAATTTTTGATAAGTAATATGCATTGCTAAGAACTTCATTTGGACAACTTTAAAGGCGATTTTTCTCAGTATTCTGATTTTTTTGCACCCTTAAGATTCCAGATTTTCAGATAGTTGTATCTCAGCCAAATATTTTCCGATCCTAACAAACCATACATCAATGGAAAGATTATTTATGTATAGATCTCAATTTAAAAAACTGACCCTTATGACTGGATTTGTGGTCACATATGTATTGTGCAGAAATTGAGTTTTTGGCGTGTGTTTTCTGTCAGGCACGAAACCCATCCAGCGGTTCCTCGTACACGACACTCTGGTCAACACCGTTAGCCGCTCTCCGTTCTTCAGGGACATCATCCTGACGGTCAGCAGCTTCATCTTCGCCATCTGGAAGGAAGGGGTCACGGTGAGGTCACGACAGGATCACATGCTCAAACTCAAAACACACACACCTGTGTTCTATATAAACAATAATTGAACTTTAATCACCTGTTAAAGTTTAACTGATTCAGGTGTTTATATAGTCATGAAATATTATTAGTAGTAGTAGTAGCAGTAGCATTTTACTAGCAATAATTTTCTTATAGACACTTTAATATATCATCAATATTTTAGGTTCAAATTGATATAAATTTACAATTTTTTTTTTTTTACCACTTATAACGTTTGCACAAATTTAATTGAACATTTTTTTTTTTGTTGCTATTTTCCCCATATATACATATAAAGAAAAATGTCATCATCATAAAATGTAAAATGAAAACAAATTATTCTAAAATAAAAAATGATCACTAAAAATAAATAAATAAAAAGATTAAATATTTTATTTGGTTTATTTTTTCAGTAATAAATTTAAATAAATAAATAATTTTAAAATAAAAACTAAATAAAACAATAAGAATCTTTTAAAATAAATAAAAAATGAAATACAGTAAATACTTATCAAAATAAAACAGAAAATATAAATATGAAATAAAAATATTTTTTAAATAAAATCAATCAAAATGAAAGTAAATAAAAGTGAAATATTGAAATATTGAAAAATATGAAATATTGTATTTGAAATAAATAAAAAAACTTCTAAACTAAAAATAATCAAAATAGAATAACATGAGATATTGTATTTTAAACAAATAAAAAAATACTTTTAAAATATAAACAAACAATCAAAATAAAATGCACTAAAAACATGAAATATATTATTTGAAATAAATAAATATCATAATAATTTCAGGTTCAAATTTATATGAATTTCTCTCATTTTTTATATCACTTTTAATAACCGTTTTGCCTTCATTAGTTCAATTAAATTTTTTATTTTCCTGTTACAACTGATCCTATTATGAAACATAACCTTATGTGTGTTTGTAAATAAATAAATACTTTTTAATGCATATTATTCCCCTTTTGCTTATAAGAGAAGTAAAAATAGTTTTAGATGGAGTTGAGCATGTGCGGTTTGATTCTGTCTCACCTGATTTTTTCCCCCCTCCATTTCAGAGCGGCCCGATCCTCATGTCGGCCTGCTCCAAGATGCTGCGTACGGCAGGCCACTGGTCTCTGTCGCGGCCGGCGGTCTTCTTCATCGGGAAGGAGGACGGAAGCATTGAGGTGTGGGACCTGCTGCAAAACAGCCACGAGCCCTCGCAGATCCAGAACATCAGCAGCGCCGCCATCACCTGCATCAGGACCAGCAGCATCTCCTGTAAGACAGAAACCCGTCTGCTGATGTGAAGCGCTGGGGTCAGATACTAACGTGTCCCGTTTCTCTCCACAGCCAAGCAGCATCTTCTGGCGGTTTCAGACCGTCTCGGGACTCTACACATCCTACAGATTCCCTGGACCCTGCGCAGATCCTCCAACAGTGAGGTGAGAACATCACCTTCCTCAACTAAATGAGACTGACGCTCAAATATGTGACCCTGGACCACAAAACCAGTCATAAGGGTCAATTTTTGGAAATTGAGATTTATACGTCATCTTTGAGATACAACTATTTGAAAATCTGGAATCTGAGGGTGCAAAAAAACAAAAATCTAAATATTGAGAAAATTGCCTTTAAAGTTGTTCACATGAAGTTCTTAGCAATGCATATTACTAATCAAAAATTAAGTTTTGATATATTTACGGTAGGAAATTAAAAAAATATCTTCATGGAACATGATCTTTACTTAATATCCTAATGATTTTTGGCATAAAAGAAAAATCTATAATTTTGACTATTGCTATTGCTACAAATATACCTGTGCTGCTTATGACTGCTTTTGTGCTCCAGGGTCACATATAAGCTCTGTTTCAGTAACTACCTTCAGCTCTAGTGACTTTTTACAAAAAAAAATACTTCAACGTACTGAATAAAATACATTTAAAATCAACACTTTCCACATTTTATGCATTCAGATCATTGCAATGGATTTTGGGTTTGGCTTAAAAGATATATTTAAAGGAATAGTTCACCCAAAAATGAAAATTTGCTGAAAATGTGCTCACCCTTTCAGGGTCAGTCAGTTTGTTTCTTCATCAGATTTGGAGAAATGTAGCATTGCATCACTTGCTCACCAATGGATGTGAATGGGTGCCGTCAGAATGAGAGTCCAAACAGCTGATAAAAACATCACAAGTAATCCACACCACTGCAGTCCATCAGTTAACATCTTGAGTTGAAACAAATCCATCATTAAGATGTTTTTAACTTAAAATACGAGTCCATGATCCATAATAACGCTTCCTCCAGTGAAAAAGTGCATCTCCTGTTGTCTCTCACATCAAAATCCAGCCACATATTTGTTTATAGACTAATTTTGATCTTGTTTTGGCTTGATTTGAGCAGATTTCTCTCCTGATTCAGACCAGACCACTTTTTCACTGGAGGAAGCGTTATTATGGATTATGGACCCGTATTTGAAGTTAAAAACATCTTAATTACACTTAACAATTATTTAATACTTATAATTAAATATTATTGTTTGGACTCTCATTCTGACGGCACCCATTCACATCCATTGGTGAGCAAGTGGTGCAATGCTACATTTCTCCAAATCTGATGAGGAAACAAACTCATCTACATCTTGGATGGACTAAGGGTGAGTAAATTCTCAGCAAATTTTCATTTTTGGCAGAACGATTGCGTTAATGCTCAAAATGAAGTATCTTATAAGGCAGCTGCATTATTTTGTCAGAACAGCCTGTAATCGTGACTATAATGCTAAAAATGCCATCTAGGTAGGTTTCTGATCAGAGCCGCATGTATAACAGCGCTGTATGTTTCCTGCAGAGGCAGATTGTGAAGAAGTACTTTGAGAAGGAAGAAGAACGGCTGGAGTATTTCGAGAAACGTCAGATCAAACATGAGAAGGAAAAGAAAGAGATGGAAGCCGAACAACAGAGGAAGAAGACGGTGAGAGAGGAAACACTCATTTAAAGGAACATTTACCAGGGTTATTATAGTTAACTAAAACCAAAACCATAAAAAAAACATTTTAATTACTGGACCTAAAAATTTTTTGATTGAAATTAAATACAATTTTAAAAAGAAAAATTCAACTAGCTGTATATAAAAACAATAGAAGTCTATGCAATGTCCCCATTTCGATAGCAGAGTGAATATGTGTGTCTGTGTGTGTGTGTGTGTGTGTGTGTGTGTGTGTGTGTGTGTGTGTGTGTGTGTATATGTGTATGTGTGTGTGTGTGTGTGTGTGTGTGTGTGTGTGTGTCTGTGTCTGTGTGTGTGTGTGTGTGTGTGTGTGTGTGTGTGTGTGTCTGTGTGTGTCTGTGTGTGTGTGTGTGTGTGTGTGTGTGTGTGTGTGTCTGTGTGTCTGTGTGTGTGTGTGTGTGTGTGTCTGTGTCTGTGTGTGTGTGTGTGTGTGTGTCTGTGTCTGTGTCTGTGTCTGTCTGTGTCTGCCTGTGTGTGTGTCTGTCTGTCTGTGTGTGTGTGTGTGTGTGTGTGTGTGTGTCTGTGTGTGTCTGTGTGTGTGTGTGTGTGTGTCTGTGTCTGTGTCTGTCTGTGTCTGTCTGTCTGTGTCTGTGTCTGTGTCTGTGTCTGTCTGTGTGTGTGTCTGTGTCTGTGTGTGTCTGTGTGTGTGTGTGTGTGTGTGTGTGTGTGTCTGTGTCTGTCTGTGTCTGTGTCTGTGTGTGTGTGTCTGTCTGTGTGTGTGTGTGTGTGTGTGTGTGTGTGTGTGTGTGTGTGTGTGTGTGTGTGTGTGTGTGTGTGTGTCTGTGTCTGTGTCTGTGTGTCTGTCTGTGTGTGTGTGTGTGTGTGTGTGTGTGTGTGTGTGTGTGTGTGTGCGTAAGCTGATGGCAAACACAGATGCAACCCGCTTCAGCAGCTGTAGTTGAGCTGGAATGTGTGTTTGAGTGATTCCAGATCCGCTCAGACTTGCTGAATATATATTTACTAAATATGAAAGTATGCTGCCGTCTGTCTCTGAGGGTCTGAAGCACACACGTTTGTGTTTCACGCCCCGCTGACGCCCACGGACACATGATGCTGGAGGCCTTCTGGGGGGATTTCAAGACAAACACTTAATGTTTCTGATGTAAGGCAAGACGCTACAGGCTAAACCAGTGTTTTTTTCATGCACTGGTCAATTTTGAGATTTTGCGATATTTGGCTTTTTGTAACATGTTATTTCAGGCTAGTGAAAAGAACACATCTAAAATGCACATTTGTGTTTATTGTATTGCACTAGATCCATCTGCGTCTGTAAATGTCAATTACATTTCTTTAAAAGTTTTCTCTCCACTTCAGTTTCACTTACATAAACCAATTTTAGCAGTTTTATATTCAGAAGGTTTTTACTGAGGGTTTTGTTCATATATCATCCAGACTGATTTATATTTACATTTTATTCTTAAAATCATGGTGAAAATGTATATTTTTCTTTCTGTTGACAGTGTTTTTTTATTTATAGAGTGATAAAAAGAGAAATCCAAAATCCCTTCTGTAAAAACCTTTGACTCTAATATGTCAACAAAATCAAACCAAAAGAATTAACCTGGCTTTATCCAATGTTCAGATTTATCTTCTGGAAGGTTATGCAAATAAGTGCATATTTAGTAAGATCATGCATAATTTGCATATTTAAACAATATATCAGAAAAATTACAATACAAATACAAAACTTGTAATACACTGTAAAAAGTGATGTTCTTTCTCAGTATTATTATTATTTACTTGAGAAGCAAAATGACATAAGATATTAAGCTTTTCTTAAAAAGTTTGTGCTTAAAACAAGAAAAGTATTTTTTTATTTTTTTTTATTTTTTATTTTTTTATTTTACCTTATTGGCATTTTTTTCAGAAAACAAGACTTATTCTTGTGTAATTTTGTTTCAAATAAACATCCTGATTTAAGAATGTTTAAAAAAAAAAGTTCTGGAAAACGAGACAAAAGTACTCGGTAAGATTTGTTTTTTTTTGTATTGCGCGCTGTGTTTGTCTGATTTGGACTGCTCTTGAACTCAATAAGCCTCATGCAGCTTTGGTTCATATAAAAAACTGTAGCTGAAAATGCCTTTGAACTTGTGTGGTTGGTTGTTCATCAGGAGCCGGTGGTGCCACTGAAACAGGAAGAGGAACTGGAGGCAGAAGCGCTGAAGGAATACGAACAGTTTCTGGCTCTGGAGAAGGTCATTTTGAAGAACATGGGCCTCCTGACCGAATCAGAGGACAGATCAGACCTGTAACACATCATCACACTCCAGAACAACCAAGAATCTAGAACTTACCAGATGATCTAACAATAAGAGTTCAGTTTAGTTTAATTTAGTGTGTGTGTGTGTGTGTGTGTGTGTGTGGGGGTAGCTTAAATCATTCTGATTAGAATGATGTAAAAACATTCAGTGTTATTTATCATAAACTTTTCAATGGAATTGAAATGGAATTTCTTACTGTGTTTGAAACAACATTCCTAATCAAATATTAATTTGAAATCGGATCAAATAAGAATCAGATTTAAACTTCATTTGATTAGTTCCAAATAATGATGGAAATTCCATTAGCAAAGTATGAGAATTCCTTCAGTTTTTGAATGCTGTAGCTACAGCAGCTTTGCTGTGTATTGTAAGCTTTCTGAATGTAAAGCATTAAAAACCCATTTTTCTAAGCAGGGCAGATAGGGTGTTTTGTTCTTGTAAGCTTATACACTCTGACCTTGAAGATTGATTCTTGCTCCGGTTACTGGTCTCAGTTCATCTTCGTTTCCCCTCAGAGCCGTAATCAAACACGCTCTTAATTCAGCGGCTTCACCTCCGACAGCTAATCTATAACAGCTTATCTGCTTTCATACGGACACGTTCAGCCACTAATGTACAATATTGATTCAATAGATACTAAACTTCCTTTTTAAGCAGCGTACGTGACAAGAATTCATACGCAAAGCAGGTTTGGTCGACACATAGAAGACTTTTAAATCTACTTTATAAAATGCATTTCTATGAGTAACTATGAGGCAAAGAAAGGTTTTTAGCAAACCCTAGAATAATTCATTCATGTGAATTTCATATGTCCACTGAATTGAGTACTGTTTATTGTTTACCATTTAAAAACATAGTACTGATGAAACACGAGAAGAGCACATTTCTGTGTAAATCGATTATGTTCTTGCATAAATTGTCCCATTGAATCAAATACAATAATTTGATTTTGCATAATTCCGAAATTCCTTCAAATTCAGAATTGCAAGATATAAAAAAGGGTCAATTATGAGATATAAACATAAAATTGCAAGATATAAATTCTTCAAATAAAGTTTTCATCTCACAATTCTGAGATAAAAAGTCATAATTACAAGATGCAACAATTTAGATAGAACAATTTTGTTTATTTTTGCATTTTTAGCCATTCTGAGAAAAAAAAAAAAAAGTTCAGAATTGTGAGATATAAATTTCACAATTCTGACTTTTCTTTGAATTCTGAGTTTACAAATCACAGTTCGGAGTTTATATCTTGTAATTCTGAAAATTGTGAGATGTAAATTGCAAGAAAGATGCCCGAATTGTGAGATGAAAAAGTTATAATCACCTTTTTTATTCTTTGGTGAGATATAAATTCACAATTTTGACATTCAGAGTTTACATCTCACAATTCTACATTTTTTTTCTCGCGCATTTCTGAGTTTCTGTCTTGTTACTCTGAGAAAACAGTCAATAATTATGAGATATGAACCCAGAACTGCAACAAAAATATCTGAATTGTGAGAAAATTTGCAATTACCTTTTTATTCTGTGGCAGAAAAAAGCTTCCACAGTAAATGTCTCAAAATGTAGTACAGTACACAACTTTAATGTTGCATTAAATTGCATGGAAATCACAGCTGATGTCATTTATCGTTTATTTGGCTGAAAATGAAGGTGAAATTGAGTGCATTGCTTTATGGGATATTGTTTCTTTGTTTTTGTTTTTTTTTCATATTCTGCACATATTGGCAGTTGTATTCATATATTTAAGATGACTCAAGTTAATCTTGCATTTTGTGTGTCTGTTGCATGAAGCCGCACGTCTTCATGAACCAAACAATCGCATCTTCTGTTCTGCCTCTGTAACTCATTATCCAGCTGCATTACACGTCTATCTCAGTGTTTTCTTTCTTTAATCTGTTCCTGTTGGGCAAACAAAGGCAGTTTTGACTAAATCTGGCCACGTTTCAGCAATGATAAAGCTTTTTTCTCCTTTAAGCTCCATCTGATACTCTGATAGACGTGTAATTTTACAGCCATTTACGAGCGTGAGCTGCAGAAGTCTGCAGATGTTTAGGTATAAATGCTAAACGTACAATGACAGCATCTGCACGATCACTTAGCGCCGGCCAATCAAAGGTCATCTCTTCCAAGCAGCCAATCAGAAGGCTCTGCTTGACATCAAAGAGTCTTTGGGACATGACTGGGCCAATCGCACGTCTGAACTGCAGCCAAACGCTGACAGATGCTCTGGATGTTTATCACAGAGAGCAGGTGTCGCTGAAGACGCACATCTGCGCTGCTGGAGAAATCAACCTACAAAATGACATTTACCCAGCATACCTGCAGGAGAATAGGTACAACAGGCCAGTAATCTCACATGTGTCTCCTCATGGGTTTCAGAAGAGATCTTAATGTCTCAGTGATGGAAGCCTGTTTCCTCCACAGGGTTAAAAAAAAGGTCTCTCTCAATTATCTCAAATTCTTTATATCTCACAATCTGAGAAAAAAGGCAAGCTATAAAGTTGGAATTGCAATTCACAATTCTGAGGGGGGAAAAAATTGAATTGTGAGATTTTCTATTCCGTTGTGGAAACAAAAAGTCACAATTGCGAGAAAAAAGTCAGAAACTATATTCAGTTTGTCTTACATTTCTGCCTTTTTTTCCTCAGAATTGCGTGATAAATCATAATCGCGAGATATAAATTTGCAATTCCAAGAAAAAATTCAGAACTGTGAGATATAAACTCAGAATTGTGAGGCTGAATAGTGAGATTAAAAGTTGCAATTAACTTTATTTTTTATTCAGTGGTGGAAATAAAAAGTAAGGCTTGCGAGAAAAAGTAAAAATTCTGAGTTCATATCTTGCAGTTCTGCCTTTTTTCCCTAAAAAAAATGCAAGAAAAAGTTAGAACTGCGAGACATGAAGTCAAAATTGCAAGATAAACTTGCAGTTCTGAGAAAAAAAAAAGTTAAAACTGTGAGTTAAAAAGTCACAATTACATTTTTTATTCCATGGCGGAAACAAAAAAAGTTGAATTGCAAGATGCAAACTTATGAGAAAAAGTCAAAATTCTGAGTTTATATTCAGCATTTCTGCCTTATTTCTGCAGAAATGCAAGAACATTTAGAATTGCAAGATACAAAGTCAGAATTGTGAGATAAAAAGTCACAGTTACCTTTTTATTTATTTTTTACATTGCGGAAACAAATAATCAGGATCATGAGACGTAAACTCAGAATCTGAATTCTGGAAAAATGTCAGAATTGTGAGATGTAAAAAATCTTTTTTAAGGGAAAAATAAAAAAACTCGGAAAAACGGTCAGAAGTTTATTTCTCACAATTGGAGATAAAAAGTCGCTGTTTCATTTTTTATCCTGTGGAGGGAACGAAAAATTCTATACTTCCACAAGTATTCTCAGACTTTTGGTCCGTTTTTTTTTTTTTTTTACGTGAACTCACCTGATATATCAGACTGATGTTGATTCATCAGTGGTCACATGACAGATCGCCAGCTCATGTTCCAGTGACAAATTACAGGAACGTTTGGAAATGAAACGTGAATCCGTGGTGGACAAGCGTGACTCATTGTAGCCGATGCTGACCTTCGATTCACATGACCATCTGCAGAAATAAGCAGCTAAATATATCCAGACATTTCAAGAAGAACAGTCGAGTCGTCAGGGCTGCATGAAACATAAACTTTAATGTGATCATATACTTCTCAATATCAGTACAAAGAATATCTGCTTTAGTCGTACGTTCATTTAAGCACAACCAAACTTTTACAAAAACCGCAGCAGAGACAAAGGAGAAAAACAGGAATGTTTATCAAAGCAGCTCACAAGTTTCCTTCTTGCTGACCGTAGATCAGTCGTTGTACGACAGGAATCTGATCTTAAATCAGACTTTAAGAAACCAGGTCAAACACTCCAAAGGTGTGGTCACACTAGATTCACATCAATACACATTTAAAAACATGCATACTGAAATCTACAAACTGGAATAGTTAATATCCTAAATGTATTATTATTATTTATAATGCATTCAAATGAGAAGTCTGTATGCATGACATCGTATCCTGTTGCCTATATATATATATATATATATATATATATATAGCAAAAAACGAATGCAAAAAAAGTTAATACTTTTGCATGCTTAAAATCTAGTGTGACCGTCCCAACTAAGAAACAAACCTCCAGACGACTAGATTTGGTGGGAACACAACTGGTTTACCTCCTGTAACCCAAATTATTTCATTGGTTTCTACTTTCTATTGCTGTGTAACAAGTCCTTTATTTAGATCTTTTAAAATGAGATTTTCAACCAAAGACTGTAGCATTGTCAGGCGAGAAGCACAATCAGAAAACAAACCGCTCGTGTAAAGATTCAGTCTTTCTTTCACAAGACCTGCAAATTTACAACCGAGCCATAAACGTGAGCAGCTGCCAAATGGAGAAAAACAGAATTTCACTGTAATTAAAATAATCTCTATCTACACGCATAAATACATCCCGCTGTAGGAGACACTGAGAAACACTTAATTTTTGACCATAAAGCTCTTGACCATGCAATGCTCAAATTTCCTGCACTTTCGTGACCACAAAATATCCAGAATCCCTCGCAGTTCTGACTGTGGGTTATATCATTACATAGATCCAACAAAATATATATATATACTGTATATATTTATTTAAGGCTGATCTACAGGCCAAATACTACAAGGTAGCTGACGAACATTTAAATATGCACAAACCGAAGTGTATGTCCTCGAAAATACATAATCCGACTATATTCATACATACATACATACATGTGTCTGTCAAATACTGATGAGTTTGTATCCCTGGACTGCTGAGTGTTGTCATGGAGTCATCGTGTTACCATGGTTACCATTTAGATTGCTTTTTAATATTAAGTGAAATTATACCCATTCAGTATGTGTTTAGGGAGCGCACATCAAAAGCAAAATAAACGTCAGCAATTTTAAGTTACTTTTTAAAATTAATTCTCAAAAACTTACATTAAAGTTCTGCCTAACTATTATTAAATATTTATTTTTACTACTTACTACAAGCATATTCATGTTCAGCTGTCCATAGCTTGTTTAGCTCGTTGAAGAATTTTTACAAGGAAAAAACTCAAACAGTCGCTGTTTTAATCTCATACGACCACAACCTCAACTAGACCAGCAGCATTTAGTCGCTCCCTGAATGGAAAGGGTGTTGGGTGTCCGATACTGCTCTTGGGAGAGCCACCTTCATGCAAAGTTTATCTTCAACACATTTGCCTGAATGTTAAAAGATAGTAGTTAAAGACTGATTAGAGCTGGAGCTGAAGGTGGCCTTCCAGGAACAGGACTGGACATCCCTTGTTTAGGTGTGAGGGTTAAGGGTCAGGGTTAGGATATAACATTCAGAGTTTAGGGAGCAGGGTACAAGGACCTCAAACTATTGGCTAACACCACTTCACTAGGTAATTTGTGTTCCGAGACCCCTGATGTGGGGTTCAGGGTTGTAGGGTTGGGGTTAGGGTACTTAAGCCTGCTCCTGGTGATCTACCTTCCCTCCTCTTTAATTGAAGCTCAAGACCTTAATTAGCTGGTGTGGAGTGTTTGGAGATAACAGGAAGCTGGATCTGCAGGAGCAGGAACGAACCCACTGGTAAGGGTGTAAGGTTTAGGATAGAGTTAGGCTATAACATTCGGAGTTTAGGGAGTAGGGTGCAGGGATCTCAAACTACCGGATAATTATGTAGATTTTAGGGTTGTTGGGTTGGGGTGTTCAATCCTGCTTCTGGTGATCCATCCTCCTCTTTAAGTGAACCCCAAGACCTTGATTAGCTGGTTCAAGTGTGTTTGGAGGCTACAGGAAGCCAGATCTCCAGGAGCAGGAACAAACCGCCAGTAAGGGTTAAGGTTTAGAATAGAGTTATGCTATAAGATTCAAAGTTTAGGGAGTAGGGTGCAGGGATCTCAAACTACTGGCTAACACCACCTGACTAGCTAATTTGTATTCGAAACAGCTGATGTATTGTTCAGGGTCATAGGGTTGGGGTTAGGGTACTTAATCATGCTCCTGGTGATCTACCCTCCTCCTCTTTAAGTGAACCCCAGGACCTTAATTAGCTGGTTCAAGTGTGATTGGAGGGAACTGAAGACTACAGTAAGCTGGATCTCCAGGAAGAGGAACAAACACCCCTGGTTAGGGTGTGAGGTTTAGGATAGGGTTAAGATATAACATTTAAAGTTTAGGGAGTAGGGTGAAGGGATCCTAAATTACCAACTAAGACCATCTCACTAGGTAATTTGAATTCAAGACCCCTAATGTAGGGTTCAGGGTCAGGTGCTCAATTCCATTCTTTGTGATCTACCTCCTCTTTAAGTGATTAGTTGGATTAAGTGTGTTTAATTAGAGCTGGAGGGTTAAGTTTAGGATATAACATTCAGAGTTTAGAGAGTAGGGTGCAGGGATCTTAAACAACCATCTAACACCACCTCCACAATAGGTAATTTGTGTTTGAGATCCTTGATGTATGGTCTGGGGTCATAGGGTTGGGGTAAGGGCAGGGAATTCAATATCTCCATGAGAAGGACTGAGTACCCCTGGTTTAAGGATGTATCTGTAGTACCTAGTTATCCCACCATAAGGCTTCACACCTGTACCTGAACTGGCCGTGCATTTAACAGCAGGCCCCATAAGTGCATTGGTTTGTATCGTAATGTTTTGTACCTCCGTAGAAAGTAAAAAGCTCTCGCTGTCATAAGCACCACCTTAACACAATGAAGGCACCTGGTGCACCCCTCAGGGTTCAATGAGTTCTTCTCATAAGAAGAAAAACAATGATGAGATCAACAACATGGAGACCAGGAGACAAATGAAAACAAATCAGAAGTGAGGAATGTCTTCTTGTACATGCATCCCAAGTATGCATGGGAGCAATAACGTTCCATAGCGCTGATGTCTCTAGGGAATCACAACCATATTTCGTCTGTCCTCGTAAAAAGTCAGTACCCTATGTTGAGCTTGTTCTTGTTGAGCTCCCTCTCCAGGTTGCCGATTAGTGTGTCGATGCTCTCCTGCAGGTCCCGCAGGTTGACCCTGTTGCTTAGGACTGGGCTGATCTCCTGGATCTTCATGTAGGCCTGGTAGGTGTGCTCTTTGGGTCGGTGCTCTGGGAGGATCTCATCATAGGGGCTTGTGGGAAGAGGTTCCTCCACTTGTAGCTTGTCCAAAACTACTGTATTCTCTTCCTCACTCACTTCCTCTTCCTCCTCTATCTGCATTTCCTCAACTCTCTCCACTGCCCGGTCCAACTCGGGCAACTCTTGTTCGGAGACTACATCTGTAGTACCCTTCGATAAGTCCTCCTGTTCCTCCTGTCCTGCGTTCGAAGGTTCTTCGCTGGGAACGTCATCATAGTCTGCCTCCTCCGGGCAGCTCGGTTTGAGGTACGTTTCCCGGCATCCACTCCAGTCCCCAGCATAGCGGTTACTGGGACTGTCCAGACGGCCAGCTCTGGGCCGCAAAACGCCTGCCATGTCCGACTCTGTTAGATTTAGCACCTGTGGACGCTCTTTCCTCCTCCTTACGGCAGCCGTCACTGCTGGAAGCGACTCCACCGAGGCAGGAACCGGAGATGAAGATTTACCCTGAGCATCCACAACTGCGAAAAAAGACAAGAAACAATGGGTTTAATCATTTGATTATAAATTAACAACACATTTCAGATAATGAGAGCATATATGGAATAACCAGTGTTGGGGAAAGTATTTTAAAACTGGCCAAGCTAAAAGCAACTCAAATTTGAAAATGGTAAGCTACTAACAAAAAGCATCTTACTACAGTGAAGGTAGTACAGGAGGTAATATCTTTGTATACATAAGGTCATGGCCAAAAGTATTGGCACCCTTGGTAAATATGATCAAAGGAGGCTGTGAAAATTATTCCGCATTGTTAATCCTTTTAATCTTTTTAAAAAAAAAAAATTAAAACCACAAAAATCTAACCTTTCATTGGAGAATAAGAATTTTAAATAGGGGGGAAATATCATTATGAAATAAATGTTTTTCTCTAATACACATTGGCCACAATTAACGGTACCCTTTTATTCAATACTTTTTGAAACCTCCATTTAACAGCTCTAAATTTTCTTCTTTAATGCCTGATGAGGTTAGAAAACACCTGAAAAAAGATCAGAGACCATTTTTTTAAATCCAGAATCACTCCAGATCCTTTAGATTCCCAGCTACATGTTGGTGCTTCTCCTCTTCAGTTCACTCATTTTCTACAGGGTTCAGGTCAGAGGACTGGAATGGCCTGCAGAAGCTTGGTTTTGTGCTCAGTGACCCATTTTTGTGTTGATTTTGAGGTTTGTGTTTGGATTATTGTACGGTTGGAAGATCCAAACCCAATATAAGATTTCTAACAGAGTCAGTCACTTTTTGATTTTTTAATCTGTTGGTATTTGATAGAATCAGTGACGTCGTGTGTCTAAACAAGATGTCCAGGACCTCCAGCAGAAATATATGCCCACAACATCAAAAATACAGCAGTATATTTCATTGTACTTTTTATCCCTGTGTTCACCAAACCCATCTCGAGTGTTTGCTGCTAAAAATCTAATTTTTTAGTTTCATCTGACCATAGAAGCCAGTCCCATTTGAAGTTCCAGTCGTGTCTGATAACTGAATATACTGGAGTTTGTTTTTGGATGAGCAAGGAGAATCTTTCTTGAAACCCTCCTGAACAACATGTGCTGATGTAGGTGCTGTTTGACAATTTTTTTTAAGGTTTTCTGACCCCGAGACTCAACTATTTTCTGCAATTCTCCAGCTGTGGTCCTTGGAGAGTCTTTAGCCACTCAAACTCTCCTCCTCACCGTGCATTAGGACGATATAGACACATGTCCTCTTCCAGGCAGTTTCATAACATTTTATGTTGATTGGAAATTCTTAATTATTGCCCTGATGGTGGAAATGGGAATTTTCACTGCTCTAGCTCTTTTCTTAAAGCCACTTCACTAATTTGCGAAGCTCAATTATCTTTTTCTGCACATCAGAACTATATTCTTTGGTTTAACTCATTGTGATGGATGAATAAGGGAATTAGGCCTTTGTTTTCCCTCCTATTTATATTTCTGTGAAACAGGAAGCCATGGCTGGATAATATCATGTTCATAATCACCCTGGAGTGCTCAAAATTGTAAATATGAATGGGTATATACTTCAGATATATTATACTTATAAGAATGTCTAGGGGTACCAATAATTGTGTCCAACGTGTATTTGAGAAAAACATTAATTTCATAATGAGATTTTTCCCCATTTTCAAATGTTTTAGTTCAATGAAAGGTTAGATTTTTGTGATTTTTTTAAATAAAAGATCAAAAGGATTAATAATGCAGGTTTATTTTCAGAGCCTTCTTTGATCATATTTACCAAGGATGCCAATACTTTTGGCCATGACTGTATAATATGATATAAAATATTTTATAATTTTAATTACTCCCCAAAACTAGCAATAATATACCGTATTGACCCGAATATAAGACAATGGTTTTTTTTTTCTTGGAAATATATCTGAAAAAAACGTGGTCGTCTTATATTGAGAGTCTAGACTTAACAATAATACACCCACAACAATAGGTGGCGCCAAATACACGAAAAACGAGTGTGCCATGAAATACGTAATGTAATGAGTGTTGTAAAGATCGTGAGTGAAAACAAAAGAAATAGAAAAGCTTACAGCAACATGAGTCGTGACTGTCATGTTAGCCTGATGGGACCTATCCGTAATCAAGCAAGTAAAGCGAAGCAAAATCCTGATGGGACCAAACTTCCTCTGTAAGTAATTTTAAAAATGTAAAACAGTACCCAGATTTGAAGACTACAATAAGATTTATCTTCTACTGTAAATACAATTTTGGTAGGCTACTATGAGATGGATAGACTAAATGTTATATAATTCAGATGGGCTACCTGTTATTTTTATGGTATATCAAAAAGTGTATATTTTTAAATGTGATTGTTGGTACATTTTACCAGTATTTACCATACTTTCAAAACAAAAATTAAAATAGGAAAAATATGCAATATGAAAATAATTTAAGAAAAAAAAAGTTTTTTTTGTTTTGTTTTTTTCCTCAGTAAAACACAAGATTTGGTTTTCAAAAAGCCTTTTTCCAAGAGATAAATCTGGAAAAAGGGGGGTTGTCTTATATTCGGGTCAATACGGTATGTGGTTTTATTATGAAAAGCTCAAAGCATGCAGAACAAATTAGATACATGCCTCGAAACCCCAAACAAACTCAAAGATCCTGACTACTGACACCAACCCAAATTGGCTAAACCTCAAATACTTTTTGTTGAACTTGGCCAAACTCTATAAAACTTGCCAAGCCCTACAAACCCTCCAAACTTGCCACAAAAGTCGTAAACCTGGTAGAAGGACAGGAAAGCAGTAGAACAGTGGCAAGCTATCAGTAGTTTTAGCTTCTATTTGAACAAATCTGCGTACTAGCAAGATATTGACATAGTGTCATGAAGGGCTAGCAGAGGACACACAAAGCACACCCATTTAATCCTGTTTACCTGCCCCGATCTGCTCTCTAAACCCTCTGAGGATTTTAGCAGTGGCCTACATGTGATGGGACAAGTAAAATAAACAAACAAGCACAAATAAATATACAAAATACAGCCGAGTACTATAGAATTACTGTAGATTTGTAGCTCTTAGCCTTAACAAATTATGTTGTTTTTACAATAAGAGTACTAAAATAATGTTAAAGCAGGCTTAAGGCTAAAATTTCTATGTACACACAACCTGTTAAGCCGATTTAAACTTAGTTAACTTAGCTTAGTTAATCACTTGACATTATTTCCAGTAGTTAATCAATGCCAAGTTCTGTTTAAAATAGAAAGGTCTGCTTTAGAAACAGTGTTTTGATAATTAAACTGATTTAAATAAATAAATGGAAATTGAATAAAAATTTGTGACCATGGACCACAAAACCAAATTAAGTGTCAATTTTGCGAAATTGAGATTTATACGTCATCTGAAAGCTGCATAAATAATCTTTCCATTGATGTATGGTTTGTTAGGATCAGACAATATTTGGTTGAGATACAACTATTTGAAAATCTGGAATCTGAGGGAGCAAAAAAAATCAAAATATTGAGAAAATCGTCTTTAAAGTTGTTCAAATGAAGTTCTCAGCAATGCATATTACTAATCAAAAATGAAGTTTTTATACATTTACGGTAAGAAATTTACAAAATATCTTCATGGAACATGATCTTTACTTAATATCCTAATGATTTTTGGCATAAAAGAAAAATGGATAATTTTGACCCATACAATGTATTTTTGGTTATTGCTACAAATATACCCCAGCGACTTAAGACTGGTTTTGTGGTCCAGGGTCACATTTATTAAAGTAAGTAAAACTTCACCTTAAATTTAAGATGTAATTTAAGATATATTTAAGATTTAATTTAAAATATATTCTCTGGCATATTCTCTTAAACTTAATTTAGACTTGATGTTTTTACTGAAAAACAAAACATATATATTAACTATTTATATATATATATATATATATATATATATATATATATATATATATATATATATATATATATATATATATATATATATATATATATATATATATATATATATATATAAATTACATTTAAATAAATAAATGGAACTGTAATTTAATTTAAACAAATAAAAAGATTTTTAAGATAAATTTAGGTTATATTCAATTGAATATTTTCTTAAAGTTTAGACTTGATATTCAGATATTTTTACTGGAAAACAACAACAAAAAATATTTAAATAAATGAATAAAAATAGATTAAAATAAATTAAAGACATATTCTCTTAAAGTTTAGACTTGATGTACAGATATTTTACTGGAAAATGACACAAAAACGTCCAGAATTTTTCTCATTATCATGGTACATTGCCCAAAAACATGGTGAGCTACTTTTGTTTTATTAAAACCTCAAAGTTTACGCAACTCTGACAAAAAAAAAAAATACCCAGCAGAAATCTTTATAAATGCTCATAATTCAAGAAAACAACAAACACAGACACTACAGAATATGCATCAAAATATCACGTGCCCGTGTGGAGACACACAAGCAGACAAAAAGACAGCCGTCTCAGAGCAGGACGAGCGCAGCTGGCCTCATGGGAGTTTCTCCACGCCTGACGGAGGCTCTTTTGCAGCGAGAGGCCCCTCTAAACGGGCCGATTGTTCTGAGGGTGAGGCGGGTGGGTCGGCCGGAGTTGAAGGTTAAGACAGGAATGCGCATAATTATAGACTGAGGTTTACTGTACAGTTTCTGCATGCTGGAGGAAGTCACGCACACAGCGGGACAAAAATCTGTCTGAAACCACGAGTCAGGATGGGCAGCAAGAGTGTGATTAAAGCCCGACACGAGTTTATGAGACGACCCCGAGACACACGACGGAGCCTTAAAGGAACAGCTCACCTAAACATGACACACTTGTGTTGTTTTAAAGCCGTATGACATTCTTTCTTTTGCGTGTTTTGGAGAAATGTACCATACAGGGTCCAAACTCTTGCAAAAACTACATGCAAATGACTGGTGTATTATTTCATTTAAAAACCGGCAGATACTACTACCACTACTTAGGACTAAATGATGATTAAAGGAATGTAATAGCAATTTCTATGTTATCTACAATGTTTTCAATGATAATAATAATATATATATATATTTTTTACATTATTTAAATTAAACACTACTATTTTACAATGCTATTGTACTGTAAAAAAAAAAAAAAAAAGTATTTACTATAACCACAATAATAATAATTATTATAATTACTGTTGCTATTGCTGTCATTAATATGATGATAAATAATTATTTTGCTTTGTAATTACTTTATATATTCATTTTTTACTTTTATTATTTAAACAAAAAAAAAAAATCATTCTATTGTACTGTAAAATAAAAAAATAAAAAAACTTTATATTTCCTAAAACAAATTATTATTACGCTCATCATTATTGATATTATTTTACAGAACAACTGTAAAATTACAATCCTATTATATTCATGGCTATAACTTAACACCTTAAAGCGTCTCTTTATTTTCACAATCAATTTATAAACTATTCTCATTACAAATTTGGGAAGAAGCACTATGAAACTCTCCCAACAACTTTATGTCTTATATCTCCTTTTGCGTTTCATAGGAACACCATTCCAGCTTCTGTGGCGATTTTCATGGTGAGAATATTATATATATAAACCTTGCTACGTGTACTGCGTTAGGTTAACTGAGACTTGAGCACTTGCACGTTGTTGCTCTTCTGTTGGTTTTGATTGCTTCTATTGTCCTCATTTGTAAGTCGCTTTGGATAAAAGTGTCTGCTAAATGACTAAATAAATAAATCCACAAGAGGGTGATGCACTCTAGTGAAATGGTGTATGTGTCACCTGGCCAGAGCTGGAGCAGGTAATGAAGGACCTCGATGTGTTTCTTGAAGTGCAGAGCGCTGGCCAGCTCCTCAGAGTCGATGAAGACCCGGTTCCCGTGGCAGGACGCCTCCTGTCTCTGGCTGAGCAGAACCGGCCCGAAACACACCGCCAGGTTCTGACAGGTCATTTTATTCACCTCGTGATGGGACGCCACACGCTTCAGGTGATCCAGAAGCTTCCGCAGGGTCGCCTGAGCACAAACACACACACACACGTGAGAGATCAGAAACAGGACAACGGACAAGACAGTTCCCCTCCAGAACCTTCCCGTACCTTCTCAACCTCCGGTAGGAACTCCAGCAAACCGACAGCGTGATCCGAGTCGGCCGAGTCGTTCTCACAGCCGCCGCTTCCCATCTGCAGCGGCCTCTTGGCCATCGAGTCCAGAACAGACTCATACAGCGGCTTGGTGATGAGAGGATGAGGAAGCTCACGGAGGTAGTCCTTCAACACGCCTGCAGAGAGACACACACACTGTGTTTCTTATTTGTCTTTTATGTTTGCTATTTGCTGTTGTGTTTTTTTTCTAACTTTGTAAAGCGACAGATGTTATAAAAAGAAAAATTCTTTATAAATAAATAAATGAGATTCAAATTAGTGCTGTCAAACGATTAATCACGATTAATCGCATTCAAAATAAAAGTTTTTGTTTACATAATGTTTATTATGTATATATAAATACACACACATTCAGTATATAATTTGAAAATATTTACATGTATATACATTTATATTATTATATTTTATATTATATATAAATATATTTAATATATAAACAACATATTTTTCTTAAACATACATGCATGTGTTTGTATTTATATATACATAATATATGAGTGTGTACTGTGTATATTTATTATGTAAACAAAAACTTATTTTATCGTTTGATAGCACTAATTTTAATCTCATTTATTTATTTATAAAGAATTTTTCAGCACTAATTAAAAGAAACAAAATTGATTAAAATGAAGAAATGCAAAATATATTAAAATAACTCAATATAAAATTACACAAAATAAAAGCACATTAAAAATAAATACTAAAAAAGGTTAAAATGAAGAATGGATTTAAATAAATACAAATTAGACTAAAATACATAAAAATAGATAAAAATAAGTAAATAAATTAATTTAAAATACTTAATGCAGAATATAAATTAACAAATGTAAAAGAAATTATAAAAATAGATTTAAACAAATAAATAAATGTACGTTAATATATAACAATGTAAACAAAATGAATGAGTATAAGACTAAAATATGAATAAATGATCAATTTAAATAAAAAGATTAAAATAAGTTAAATAAATTAGTAAATAATACATAAAATGAAACATTTTATAAAATAAATAAATGCTAAAATATTATAATAAAAACATTAAAATAAGTGAATAATAAATAACAAAATAATATAAATAAGTAAATAAACAATGCATCTAACAATGAGGTATTATTTATTGTTACTATACTAGTACTAAAATAATGCACAGAAAAAAATCTAATGTAATAAATGTAACAATAGAAATGAAATATTATGACATTTATAATCTTAAACTTTCACAGTATAAATTAGGTCTTTATACAAGAAACTATATAGATGCCTTTTAAATTTTAAATGGGGGTTCTGTAGCATCTAAAAGATCGAACATCACTGTCATAGAGTGATGAAATTGAATTTATCTGCTGTTGGGAAGATGTATTACGAGGTGTGAGGTAGTCACAGTCTGCTATTATTGGTCAGTCAAGCAGATAGTCCCGCCCCCAAACTCGAGCCAGTTGTTGATATATCAGGCTGCTCAATATGACAGATCAATGTTTTGTGTTTTATTCTTCTGGAAGTCTATTAAACTTACTTCTCCAGACAAAAATGTAATTAGTCACTTTAAATCTGACAACAATCCTGTAGATATGAAAGTAGAGACTAAGATCTGCTGATTCAGTGAGATTAAACTGACAAATGAAAGGAAATATCATCTGGAGCCGGTTTCTCCAGGGCTCTGATAGGCTGGATTCGTTCCCGCTCTACAGGCCTGGGATCAGAGGAAGCGCTATTGTTGTGTTTTTGTGGAAGTGTTGGAATTTGGCCCGGAATGTTGAGGTTGGGAACAATGAGAGAGCGAACGGATCCAGACGCAGAATTCACACCTGAGCAACTAGAGACTGAGCGGAAGACATTAAAACACAGCCAGAGAAAAAGAAATTAATACTGTTATCCATCAAGGATGCTTTAAACTGATCAAAAGTGCCAGTAAAGACATTTATAATGTTACTAAAGATTTCTATTTCAAATAAATGCTGTTCTTTTGAACTTTCTATTCATCTGTAAATCCTGAAAAATAAAATGCATCACGGTTTCCACAAAAATATTGTGCAGCACAACTGTTTTCAGCATTGATAATAATCAGAAATGTTTCCTGAGCAGCAAATCAGCATATTAGAATGATTTCTGAAGATCATGTGACACTGAAGACTGGAGTAATGATGCTGAAAATACAGCTGCGCATCACAGAAATAAATTACAGTTTAACAGATATTGACATAAAAACAGCTATTTTAAATCATAAAAATATTTCACAATTTTACTGCATTGTTCAAATAAATGCAGCTCTGCTGAGCAGAAGAGGCTCTTTCAAAAACATTAAAACATCTTACAAAATACATATAGGTATTATCATGGCCAAAAGCCAGTGCTGATGCAGCAGTATTTCTGTAAGTTACTGACAGAGTTTTTCACAGGCCAATTAACAGACTGTAAATAGAAGCGCTAATTCAGTCAGACCTGACCTCTGACTGTCATGGGCAACTAAAGAAAACAGACAAGAATATTCACACACAAACACTCACACACACAAACACACGCACGCAAACAGCCTATTTTTTCTGTATTCAAATGTGTGTGGTTATGTTGTTCTGAATCAGTGTCTTTATACACTGTGTGTGTGTGTGTGTGTGTGTGTGTGTGTGTGTGTGTGTGTGTGTCTGTCAAACACCATCTGTGGGAGTTCACACACAAAGACACACACTTGTTAATGACTTTGCATGTCTTTTCAGGTGACACACACACACACACACACACACACACAGTGGATGGTAAGGGAACAGCATATGGAATAACAGTCCACCAGAATATATATATATATATATATATATATATATACAGGCAGACAGACAGACAGACAGATAGATAGATAATATTAAGTAAATTATTAATTTATATTAAATATAAAGAAAGATATATACAAATATAGTGGTATATGAAGAATAGCTAATTATAACATTGGTCATTTATATATATTTTTTTACAGACACAGCAGCAAAAACAGAAGCTGATTGGTTGGCTGGTGGCCAGGTGCATGATGGGACTTTGAGCCACAAGTTGGTTTAAAAGGCAAATAAACACCACCTGCTCATACATCATTACACAGCAGGCATCAACCTCTCTCTCACACACACACACACACACACACACACACACACTAAACACTGTGAAATACAACATAGAAGCTTCAGTGTGTTTAACACACAGCCGAGATTAAATACATACAGCTGCACTTCATCAAACTCAACTGCACAATGTATTATCTCACCGAGGCTGCATTTACTTGATCAAATATACATTAAAAATTGTGAAATATTATTACAATTTAAAATATCTGTTTTCTATGTGAATATCTGTTGAACTGTAATTTATTTCTGTGATGCGCAGCTGTATTTTCAGCATCATTACTCCAGTCTTCAGTGTCACATGATCTTCAGAAATCATTCTAATATGCTGATTTGCTGCTCAAGAAACATTTCTGATTATTATCAATGTTGAAAACAGTTGTGCTGCACAATATTTTTGTGGAAACCGTGACGCATTTTATTTTTCAGGATTCACAGATGAATAGAAAGTTCAAAAGAACAGCATTTATTTCAATTAAAAATCTTTTGTAACATTATAAATTACTTTACAGTCACTTTTTATCAACTTTTGTGTGTCCTCGAATAAAACTATCCGTTTCTTTAAAAAAAAAAAATAAAAAAAACGTACTAACCCAAAGCTTATGAATGGTCATGTATAATGTATGGCACAGCTTTAGTTCTCATTACAACACTGACCTCAGTTTTCCCGCCAAATCTTACACATGTACATTGGACTCTGTTCCTTCTGTGTGTGTGTGTGTTTTGTGACACTCATAGAGCTGAACACAAAAAAGCTGCTGGCCTTGTTACTGTCTGTGTTTTGCAAGCTTTCTGCTGAACTCTGACCTCTGGTTAATCTCCTTCACAAAGGCTGTATGACACAGTCAAGACTCACACACACACACAGGTTCATTCACGTTTCTTAATACACTCAAACTAGGCTTCAGGTGGAATGGTTTTAGCTGAGTGTAAATCTCAGTAAACGTGTGTGAATGTATCATGTGTGTGTAAGCGCTGATATGCAGTACCTGTAATGACGTTAATATCTGGGTAGTTGTTTTCCGAGAGCTCGACGGCGTGACTGTCCCTCTCAAACGCTTCCCGCAGCTCCTTCTTCACCGCAGCCGAACCGCACAGACGATACAGACCCACCACCTGTCAATCACACACACACACAACCCTTATACAACCTTCAGAGAACCTCACAACAACATGCAATGCTGATATTAACATAACCATTGTAGTAATTAGGAGGAAACAGCTCTGCTTTAATTGTGTATGGTTAGTTAAAAAAATGCACACGCATATATAGAGAGAGTGCAGGAAAGATATTTTTATTTATAAAGTACAACAATAATGATAATAAACAATAACAATAATTAATTTCTGAGTATTATCATTATTACTACTGAGAAATTTTAGCACACGTTTTGTATGTTCATCTGTATGTTGCATATAAGTGTCAGGGTTCTGTCACTTCGGACTAGTTTATTCGTGTTTTTGTGACATAGCCCTTTGAGTATCCTCTCTATCCGCTCTCTCGTCTGCGTGCTTTGTTTCATGTTGGAGCGTGGTGTTCGGATGCGTTGTTCAAGTTTCGATTTCGTGTCGGTGTACACTCTCGAGTTTGCTCGGGCCGTGCGCTCTTCTGTCCGCGTGTGTTGTTGTACATATCAATTTTAGTGCAGTACCAATACAAGATAGGTTAGCAAAGGTCTTTAACCTAAGCCTCTTCTTTGTTGCACAAGATGTAAAAATGTGACAGCTTGCACACAGAAGCACATCTCCTTATTATCCAATTCTTAAAAAAACATTTCCTGTTGGCTGTCGGAAAGACTGCAGGTATGGAAATTAACCGGCTTGGATCCGGACCAGCTCACACCTGCAATCCTGCGCACAACAGTCTGACAAACAACTGCAGTACAAACCTGCACGTACACAACACATTCATTCACAGAGGACTTCTACCGCCTGCTGTGGGCGGAGTTAAGAACAGAGGGAGCCAATCAGATTCAGCACTCAGTGCAACTGCCTGCATACTATTATTATTATTATTTTTAATTAAATAAGCATTATGCAATGACAAACATTATGTTTCAGTTTAATTCAGTGAATGACATTCAGCCATCATCTCAAATAAATTTGACTTTTTAGCATTTTTAATTGGTTCATATGTCACTGTCCACTTGAGTTGCTGCATTATATAATCAACACATTGAACAGTGTGTTCTGGTTGCATACGGACAAGTATTTTCATATACCATACTACCATGAATGCTGTGCACTGCTAAACATCTTTAATGACCTGCTACTTCTGCAGTATACAACAAAAAACACTGTGTGAAATACTGTATCCCACAATGCATTGTGCTCAACTTGATGAATGAACCTGAGTATCTATACAATATTGAAAATGTTTAAAGAAACAAACAAACAAACATAAAAAAAAAAAAATAAAAAATCAATGCATATATAAATGCATAAAGGCAAAATAAACAAATGCATAATTAAATGCACAAATGCATAAACACATGCAAAGTTGCATAAATAAAAAAATGCATGCAAACACTTAAGTAAATGCATACATGCATAAATAAATGCAAAAATAAACAAATGCAAAACGTTAGTATTTAATATACAGTATATATGCACACAGTTTAGTAGGAAGTAAGCTAGCTTTTCATCTCAAACAGAGCCTAGCACATTCTGCAATGATTTAGCAGCACAGGCTCCAATAAACAGAAGACATTCCCTGCAATGTGAAACAGCAGCTTGATTCAGACCAGTGGCGTGTGTGTGTGTGTGTGTGTGTGTGTGTGTGTGTAACTCTAAAAATGTCACCCAGAGGAAATAATAGCTTGACCACAGTCTTGTTAAAAACAGCTGAAGAGTTTCCTGAATCCACTAAAACCTTCCTCCTTTCTTCCCCTAGTGAAGAACACATCCTGCTTCTGGGTTGGTCTTCAGTTCTAGCTTGGCCTGTAACTGTGCATTTGACCACAGATTCCATGCTGCCGCAAACATGACACGTGCATTAAACCCAAAGAGGAATGTTTAATTTGGGCACAAGCCAAACTTTAGAGGTCACAGGCTAATTTGTAAAAATAACAGTTTGAAATGACTCTCATAACTCAAAACTTTGAGGCACGGAAAGTACATTTTAAAGTTATGAATTCAAAGGAATAATTCACCAAAAACTTTGTTGTGTGAAAGAGAGAATATTTTGTATATAAGAAACAAAAGTAAGAGAAACAAAATGTTCATTTTTTAGGTGAACCATTCCTTTAAACTGGCAAGAAGGGCTGCGGAAAAACCCTCACGGCACACAGCTAATCATTTACCCATCCAGGTTGGTGGTTTTCCTGCGGCCATAGCTCAGAAGAAACATTCCTTTAGCTTCCGTGAGCTGTGTATATTGTGCTTTCTTAAGACAAACTATACTGACTTCAGGCTTTAGTAAAGAACTCCACATAGTAAGCAGCTAAGCTCTGACCTTAAACCAAGTTCACTTATTTCAAGAACACTAGAGAAATACTAATTCGGTGAACTGAATGCATAACAATATATAACAACCACTAGGCAAGGCTACTGCAAATTCCACAGTATATACTCCAGTATACGTGTGCTGTGTTGCTGTCACATGACCAAGAATATTTACATTGGCAAGAAGCATCCAATTATCATCTCAAAAATAAATACATTAATTGCACATTTGTGCATCTCTGGTACCAGGAATACCACAGACTAGAGCTTCTGAAAAATGTTAGTTTCAATAGTGTAGTATAGTGTAGTGTAGTTTGTTTGGAGGCGTATACTTAAAGCTGCAGTCCGTAATTTTGTTTGGTTAAAAATGATCCGAAATCAATATTTGAGCAAGTACATAGCCAGCCAGTGTTCAAAACCAGCGCCTTCCTTTAGCCCGATTCACAACGGTTAGCTTATAATAATGTTTTCTAATTTGAGAGGTACGGGTAGGTTTTCGTGGGAAATTCGAGCATGGCACTGCGTCATTACGTCACGTCTGTAAACACGAAGAAGTTGTCCCGGCTACTAGGCAAAATCTACACGCTAATACACACTATACTCATTGTCACACAATGCTGATGTTGTTAACATTAATAATTTGAGAATAAAGTATAACAATAATAATACTTTGCACGGTTTGATGTGATATGAGCTAACCGATCTTTAGATTAAATCACCATTGGTAGCGCGATTTATGGTAAAGCTTTTTTCCTCAGTTGGTCAGAACAAACGTGGTAGACTTGTTACTTACTTGTTCAGACGGCAATATACGGTGAAAATTCTTATTTGGGTCACATATTCCAAGACGTAGGCTAGAATCTGTGATTGCGAATTACAGTATCCACACCGGTGCGGTGACTGACAGACTGTCACACATACTCCTCAAAACATTAGATTCATCCGTGCTGAAGTCGTGCCAAATCACAACCCACGCAAGCGAGATAATTCCGCAAAAAACAGCTTGCAATTTCAGGTTTTCAAACAGAGATGGCGACAAAGAGGCAAAACTTATGGACTGCAGCTTTAAAAAAATAAGGAAAAGCATAAATGCAAGAATAAATAAAAATGAATAAAAAGCTTAAAATAGTATTCAACAGTATGTAGTATGCAATAATCATTGTATTAAACGAGTATGCTGCACTCGTCACTATTTATGCATAAATGATTGCAAAAATAAACCAAGGCATTAATGCATAAACAATGCATACATAAATTCATAAAACATTGCATGAATGCATAAAAATACAAATACATGCATCATCTCAAAAAAGTGATGACTGAACAGCAATGCAACTTGGGAGCAGCGCATGAATAAGAAAAACCATGCTAAATTTGATATGCGGATATAAGCATCAGATATATGGGCTTGAGCTGCAGATTTAGCATACAGAGGCTGACAACACTCCACAAAGGGGTCAGCTGAGGTAAAAACAGCCTAAGACAGACTGAGAGAAACACTCTCATCATACCAGCAGAACTTTACTGCCTTCCCAAAGGACCTACAAGCTTTTTTTTTTTACACCGATAGAGGCTGAAAGTCTCTCTCAGCTGATATAGAATCAGATTTTCCATGTGTGAGTATTGAGCTGCAGGGGTAAATCTGATCTGAGAACAGCAGTTGGAGTTATTTTGTGGGTTGACGGCAGACACACTTGGTGGGATGAATGGACGAGAACAGCATTAAACTCTGGGTGACACTGTAACAGAGACAGATTGTGTGTGTGTATAACGGAGATGAATGGCTAGGATTTTGGCAATATGCCTGTGCACACAAACCACCGAGAGGCCTTGCTAAGCTTGTTTGTGTGAGTGTGTAATGTCCATGGACAAAGACTTTAGATCGGTTGGCGAGCTCACTTTAACCGAAGCCTAACGAATGACAGAAGAGACTCATGGGCTACGTTCACACTCCAAGCCTTAGTGCTCAGTTTTGATTTATTGCTCAGATCTGGCTGTTCACATTATTTTGTAAATGTGGCCAATATCAGATATAAGTGTAAACTGGTAACGGTCCTAAAATGACTCACATGCGCAAAAGAACAACAAAGGCGGCATGCAGTCGGCTGTCATACAAAGGTGAACATGGAGGCCACTGAAGTCAGCGTTTACACATTTATTGATGAGGTGATGTGGCATGGAAGCCAGACAAGGATGGGGAGAAAGAGAGCAAAGCTATTCCTGTACAGTTTTCCCTCTAGTTTTGCATGTAGATAGCTGTCATCATAATACTTATGCATACCACACTGTCCCTCCACTGACTACCTTCGCAGTCTTCCATATTAACCGAGTAACCAAGGAACTTACTGGTATGTAAAAACTTTGGAGTGACTCCCGTCATCTAAAGTGACATAAAAAGTACCATGAGCTCTAATATGACTGTTCAGACTGAGGTAGCATTGCAAAACATTGGCCTTAGGATGACATATGGAAGTGGCCCAAACCAGAATTGGAAATATCAGATTACATGTCTTTTGTGCTGTTCACACTGCTCTCATATGAATATAAATTGTATTTAGGCCACTTTTGGGCCTGCATTCTGAACGTAGCCATGGAGATACACTTTAAGGCTAAATGTGAAATTTCTGGGCAACTAGTGGGACCAATTACAACTGAAAAATACCAAGCAAGTTTCCCAAACATTCTTACTGCTCTTTCTGACCCATCAAAGGTAGTCACATCACAAACTCTTCTAGGACTCTTTTGAAGGTGAACCATTGTGACACTTGTCAGAAAGACAATATCTTAAACTCTTCCAGGACTCTTTTGAAGGTGAACCAGTGTGACAATCTTTAGACAGTCAATGTTTCAAACTCTTCCAGGACTCTTTTGAAGGTGAACCAGTGTGAAAATCTTTAGACAGTCAATGTCTCAAACTCTTCAAGGACTCTTTTGAAGTTGCCACAGTGTGGCACTCTTTAGAAAGTCAACATAACAATGGCTTACATATAGTTGCAGATTTAACTTAAATAGTAGGCCTACTTTATGAAGTACTGACATCAAAAGAATTGCACACTTCACCTTTAAATTAAAGATTTAGTTTGGAACTGCATACAGGTTAAAGAACCATAAAGATCTGCTCCACTCACTCACCTGACAACCCCTCCTCTCGATCTCAGAGATGCATTTCTCGATGAGTAGTGGAACCATTAATCCAGAAGCTTCCCGTTCCACCACGCGCCGAGCCTCTACGCCAAACACCTTCATTTTGTGATCCCCCTCCTGGCCATCAAGAGAGTTCTGCCTCTGCTCCATGAGGCTCAGCTTCACATAGATCATTCCACGTGGTTCCAGGCGGACAGCAAGCTGGTGCGTCTTACGTACACGAAACAAGGCCGGGAGAACCACAGTCCCATGGCAGCACACCCGGTTCCTTCGTGGTGTGGACTCCCAACTGAAAACGACAAGTTTGAGGTGCTGAGCGTTCTCCAAATCAATGTTGAAGGTGTGGTCCATGCCCAGGAAGGCTGTCCGACAGGTAAGCAAGGCCGTACGAGCTTTGTTGACAGAGTCCACCTGGATTGCACAGTAGACGTCGCGGGAATCAACCCGCGGTGGTTTCAAGTCCTCTGCGCCATAGAAGTGCAGACTCATTAGTCCAGAGATGTATGTTAGGCACTTTGGCTGCTCAGAGAAACTATACGAACGGAAGGCGTCGATATCCAGCTCCGTGCCAGGGAGCCTCTGACTTCCACCGTTCCCATTGGGATCCCTGTCCCGGGCTTTACCGTTCTTTCTTTCTGAGTTTCCGTGCTTTCCTGACTTGGCCACAAGTTCGGGCGAGTCTCCATCGCTTAGGTAACCTCCCTTACTGGCCGATTTGGGAATGCCACCGCTGTTGCTCCTCCTCTTATCGAAGTTGTGCTGTGTAGAAACACTGCTGTCCAAATGGTACCACCAAATCACATTACCACTCGCCAATGCAGTCGTCACACCTGCCGGGGACAGTCTGGACTGGGACTGGCCCAGCTCTGCCATCCCATTGGCTCTTGGCGAGTGAGCCCTGGGTTCTGATTGGCTGTTGCTGATGGCCACATTGCTAGATGGGTTCCCTTTAACACTAAGCTTCCGACTTAGATCAGGCAGTTTCTTCATCTTCATAGAGAGTTTTCGGACCGTCCGTGGTGACTTGATTTTATCAGGAAAAGACCAGTTCATAGTAGTGCTCCTTTTAGCTGGGTTGGGACTAGAAGAGGGAGAAAGTCCACCAGTGGACTGCTCTGAAGGATCTGTGGAATGAAAGAAGGAGGTTTAATTAGTACATTGACCAAGTCATTGATCCCCAGGTCTTAGCTGACCCTTAAATGAACTCAATACCATTTGCGGGTATATGTTTTAAGTGAATCTTATACCACAAGATGAATAAATTTCTCATTTGGATTAGTTGATAGATGCGTCAAGGATTCAAGCCAAATTCTTTCAAAAAAGTAACAGCGATTTGGATTATTCAAAGCAAGATACTTAATTGGTGGAAGCTGTACAAACAAGAGTGCTTTAAGGACTTAATGTCACATGATATAAACATGTACACATGGAAATAAGCAGAATAATTAACGTATGTCCAAGGTGTGACAGTTCAACACTTCTTATATCTTCAGTTCTTCAAAAACATGTCATCAATTATTCCTATACCTAACCAAAACTCTTATTGCGTGCTCGAAACAACCCCAGTAACTAGACAATTTGACACATTATCCATAATTCTTTCCTATTGCTTCTGGCCTGTTCGCTCCTGTTTAGTCCACAGGATTCCCCTTTGCTCTATGCACATACACGCCATAATAACTACATATATCCCAAAAAGTCCCTTTCCAGCTCAGTCACACACATCAAAAACAAAGAACATCTGTGGAACATTCCAGAGTGGAGCGATAAACCAGACCTTCCATTGGCCAAGAGCGCCGTGGTTAAATCGCTCCATCAGCCTCAGTATAATTTGCTCTCTCGATTAGTAGATTTCCTTTTACGAGAGACTTCTGGACCTGGGACGCAGTTATCTCCGCAGTGTGTTACCGCAGTCATTATGCAGTGGCTGACAAATCAGATTTCTTGAACATGCAACCCAGATCGGTCTCCTTCCTCTACCTCGCCCTCTCTTTCTCTCTGATCACATGGCACGTTCATCTGCTTTACTACAACAGCGGCTCTGTTGCCACAGTTCAGGGCCTCCTTCAACACCCGCCGTTTGATCTGGTACTTACCCGCCCAGATAAAACAAAGACCCAATTCTGTTAAAGAGAGAGAGAGACATGCCAGTGTGAAGAGACCAAAAAGAGAGAGGCAAGGAGAAAGAGAAATACTGTTTTGAGAAAGATTGATGTGGAGGAGATGGGGCAGAGGTTCACACTTTGACATCGCAAGTGTGTGTGTCTTTTTAAAAGGACAGTTCACCTAAATATGAAGATTTCGTTATCATTTACTCATATTTCTTGTGTTTTGGAACACTTCAGGACTCAACCTCTCTAAATTCTATCAGACTAAACCGGGTCGGAAAGACTCGCTGAATCCAATTGCACAATTTGAAGGCTTAACTAGACAGCTTACATTTATCTAGTTTGTTGTTTATCAGTGCATGTTATTCTGAAGAAAATTATTTTCTGAACTTTTTTTTGTCTCTGAAATGACATTCCATTCTGCTGATGTCACCAAGGCCATGTGGGCGGAGAACAATAATGTTAACCAATAATATCGTAATCCACTTTTCACAATCTAATCAAATGCCACCAATTACTTACATATAAGTAAATATACATATAATCCATATGAACTGAATGCAAGTGTAAATGAGATTTGAAAGCTAATTTGATTTCTTACAAGAAGTAATTTTAGGGATATAAAAATATAGGGCAGCACAACTGTTTTCAACGTTGATAATAATCAGAAATGTTCTTATGAGCAGAAAATCAGCATATTAGAATGATTTCTGAAGATCATGTGACACTGAAGACTGGAGTAATGATGCTGAAAATTCAGCTTTGATCGCAGAAATAAATTACAGTTTAAAATATAAATTTTAATCACATAGAAAACAACTATTTTGAATTGTAATATTTCACAATGTTTTTACTGTATTTTTGAGCAAATAAATGTAGCCTTTATTGAGCATAAGAGACTTCATTCAGAAACATGGGCAAATGTTAAAAATTTCTAACTTTTAGTGTATGCAAAAGCATAATAAACAATCCTGATTGTTTAATGCGATTATAGCTTTTAACTATTCTTGCAGCCCTGACTAATTTAACAGTATAAATCCCTACACGCAACCGAAAACTTACAGATGTAAATATGTGACACCTCACACACACCCACACACACCCACACACACACACACACACAGAGAGAGAGAGTCTCAGGGGCCCAGATTAGAAGGCAAGGTTGCATTCCAAAACACACACACACACCCCTGCTCTCGTCCATTTAGAATATGGCATCTCTAATCAAAACACTAGATTTATTTAAAGGGTTTATATCATAAAAAAAATCTAATTTCTGTTAACATACTGTAACTTGCAGAATTTAATTTTGTTGATAATACTCACTGACTGTGTGTGCATTTATTTTACATTTTTGATTGTGACAGGTGGTGAGTGGGCCGATCTGGTCACTAGTCACACTAATTATAGAGTGTCAGAAGACATTTTACAGCCTTAAATCTGTCTCACACACACACACACACTGTGCCATTAGTGACCGAGAGAAAACTGGAGCGTTTATCTGAGATCATGACGTCTCATGTCATGGACTGTGTGTTGAACTGATCACAGATCTTCTCTCTAAATGATTCAAGAGCTTCGTCCAGAACCACAGAACAAAGCTCTGTTTCACACACACACACACACACACACACACACACACACACACACACACACACACACACACACACACACTCACTTACACACACACACACACACTCACAGGGCTGGGCAAAAATAAGACGTTAATACTTTAAGGCTCTCGTTTAATTCATGAGTGTGAATTTGAATTGAACTGCTCACACCCTACAGGATGTTGAATTGGAATTTGAACAGAAGAGGAAGAGGAATTTACTGAATTACAATTTGAATGAAATTCAAACAGAGTCACACAATAGAGGACTGGCAATCATCCAACACAAGATCTAAAATGTAAATAATTGATCATTAATTTGTAAAGCTTTATTCTCTAACTAAGAATGTAAAATACTTTTTGATTACATTTCTCTAATATAAGTGCAATACTGTTTTACAGAACATTGTTTTCAGATCATTTTATAAAGTCATCAAATGTATTATGCTTTATAAAATATAATTTGTTCAACAGAAAAATTGTGTGAAAATAAGTGATCTTCCAACATTATCCACTGTTAATTTATTAAATATACATATATAACATACACGCACGAACACGCACACACACAAGGTCAGGGTAGACGGCTGCCTTTCGCAACGCCACACTCAGATCCGGTTACCTGCCACCCACGGGATTGTGGGTAATATTACCTTCTCCATGTCATCACTAATGTAAAAGGCGAGCGTGCGCTCAGTTTGTGTCGCTCATGTTTCAGAGGGGTGTTGGGACGCACATGCAGCCGGGAGCTAAAGTCAACAGCACACCAGGAAAGTTCCGGAATGGAACACAACACAGCATTCAGAACAGAGCCTAAAACACACACACACACACACACACACACACACACGCTTCTAACACAAACGTGTCAGAAGCTCAACCAACGCGCTGAAGAACTTCACATCAACACGCTGAAAAGTCACAACAATGACCTTTGAAGACATAAAACAGTCATTTTTTCAGTTTGATTTTATCCATCAGGAATTGACTGGATTGGAAAATAGTGGGCTTTTGTACCAGAACAGATCCAGACCTGGATTGCGTTCAGAAATCAAAACAGCACACTTGCATACTACCTGTGCTAATTCCACAGTATGCATCGAAAACCTGGATGAGCTACTACATTTGCCAAAATGTGCATCATGCAACAAATGACAAAATGCAATGTACTTGATTTCATATATTATGTGAACAGTGTTATTTATATACTATACTTACTGTACTTTTTATTAAGAGTTAGCTTTTATTTCAATAATATTTAATTTTAATAAAAAAAATGTTAATTTTGTTATATGCATTTGTCATTTTTATTAGTTTTTATTTAAAGGTGCATTAGGAGATCTTTGAAAATGCTAACTTTAGCCTGATAGCACTGAAAGCGAACGTCCCACCCTCCCTGCAATCGCCGTCTAAAGCCACGCCCCCTGAACGCATATACGCTCACAGACCAGAATACCAGAGACAACATTACTACAATAGGCTACATCAGCGGTTCTCGCACCCACCGCTCTGCACATTTCGTATGTATCTCTTATCACGTGCAACGTTTGTTCTATTCGACCGTAAGTGCCCTGCGAAGTGGACATCGCCGGATATTCTGCCATGATTCCAGTTCGAAGCGAGCATATATGTTCCATACAAAGGGCATTAAAGTGTGCGAGACGTAAATTTAAATAGTATTTATTTACAGGGGTATATTATGTCACACTTCTCTAGTAAGTTTAGTCTGTGTGTGAAGACGCAGCTCAGCGTAAATCCGTGAATGAATGTTCCGAAGTGAAATAAACTTCAACGGATTGCCCTGCTCAGAGAGTAACGTTAGGGAGCAATGAACACTGTGTAGGGAGCATGTCAATCGGAACACAGTTCATGCACGTAGCTCTCTTCTAATGAGCTGGTCATCTGATTCAGGTGTGTTAACTAAGCGAGACATGCAATATATGCAGAGCGCGGGGCGCGGGGACTGGAACTGGGAACCGCTGGGCTACATCATGTGTCATTCACCGGGGAGAAAACTTTATAGTACAGTTAGTAAAAGTACTACAATACCAGGAAGGAAGATCGGGTTGTTGATGTTTGTCTGCTATTCTCGCTCTGTCTGCAATAGCGTACGTGATCGCGCTGATGGTATGCAAATGCATACGTTGACAGGCATTGAGCATTTTGATTGGATGAACATTTCTTGGTCCTACGCCTTCCACAGAATATATAAATACATTTAGACCACTTAACTTAATGATTGCTATCGGGATGTGAGGAGACTTTCAACCAGAATAACAAAAAAAATTTCTGAAGACAATCACCTATTGCACCTTTAAAATATTAACATTTAGGTTTAATTTATTTTTATTTCAGTATTTTAGTTTTAGTTTTTATAATTCCTTCCAGTTATTTTAGTGCTTCGACTGAAATGAATTAAAATTTGATTTTAAGCATTTTATTTCAGCTTGTTTCAATTAACAAAAATGTTTTAAATGTTTTATTATGGGTTTGTATTCATATATTTAATTAGCTTTTATTTTTATACTATGTTTTTATTTTAATTGTAGTTCATTTTGATATGAGCTTTTGTCATTTTATTAGCTTTTGTTTATTATAATAATATTATTCAGGTTTAATTTAATTTTTTATTGCAGTTTTAATTTTAGTTCAGTTTTAGTTTTACTTCCATCTAAACAACTGACCATAATAAGTTTGTTTGTCATCTAATAAATATTATATATATATATATATATATATATATATATATATATATATATATATATATATATATAATTTTTTAATTATTATTATTTCAGCTTTATTTCAATTAACACAAATGTTTTATTATTATTATTTTTTTTAAATTTGCTCTTATTTTTATACTTAGTTTTTTATTAGTTTGTTTATTTTAAATATTACTGTTTTAGTTTCATTTATTTTTATTTCAGAATTTTAGTTTTAGTTCAGTTTTTTTTAGTTATTTATTTTAGTGCTTCAATTTAAACAAAAGGAAATTAAGAAATTTTAGTATTAGTGTACTAATATCTATCTAAATGTAACACAAATGGTTTCACATGTTATTTTTTTAGAACACTGGTCAGTATGAAGTATGCGAGTTTGTCAAAATAGCATAATTTCATCATTCACAATGAGACCAGAAATATGTATCAAGTAAACAGCCTCCATTTGGATTTCATGTGACTTTAAGCAGCAGACTGTTTTTTAAATATGTCACAAGACAAAACGCATTTGCCCTCACAGATCCAACCAGACGTTAATTACAGGTTTAACCTCATCAGCTAAACTAATGTCACCACATCAAACGACCGCTAGTCAAACAAACAGAGCCGACGCTAACAACCGCTAACAGACATGAACTCAAAGATGTGTTCGTAGCCTCCAGAGAAGCGTTACGCTGACAGCTTCACTAGTTCACTGACAGCAGTCTTTAATAGGCATGACTGCATTAGTGAATAATGTCACACATTCATACAACGCTAAATATAGAGCTGCGCGAGTCCTGAGAACCAGACGATATGATACAACCCCGAAAACCCAACGATCCTCCAGCCCAGAGCTGCATGGGTAATACAAATAAAACTAAAATCACAATATGGCTTAGCGTGATTTTAAATAAATATATGTGCTGTGTGTTTGAGAGTGAAGCGCGGCACTGTGTTCATTTACACATGAACAGCTCATGATCTGGAGTTTGCAGCTTTCAAACTCATGTCTGCATTTGCTGTGAGTTTGAATTGTTTTATACATGCATCTGAAAATGCAATATGCACCAAACGCCTTCACAAACTTGTAATAAGAAGCGCTTGGTTTTCCATCAAAATAAAAGTGGTTTAACATTTGAAAATTAGAAAACTAAAACAATTAAGGGCATAAATATTAGTATTACAATTTTACTGTTGTTCTGTAAAATTAAATAAAAAAATACATTATTATTATTATATTTTTTCTTTTCATGTCTTATATGTTTTAATATTTTATTGGGACCAAACTGTGCAGTCTTACAAACAAGCAAAAATTGTACAAAATGTTTATTTGTTTGTTTATGTATTTTATTTTTCGAGAACATTTTACAAAAAAATACTCTTTAGGTCTTTCTGCTTAAAAATTTCATATTTAAGAATACATGTTAAAATACAATTATTATTATTATTATATTTTGTTCTTTAAATTATTTTACAAATAATTTAAATAAAGTAATATTTCTCATTTTAGTAATATAATTAAATAATAATAATAACAATAATACAAATGTTATTATTATTATTATTATTATTATTATTGTTATGGTCTTTTTGATGTATAGTCACAAATTTCTGGGCCAAACTGTGAAGCCTTTTTTGAATGTCAAATGTTTAATGTTTAATGATTAAATACTACATAAAAAATAATAATAATTTCAGTGCAGCACACATTTTTTTTTTTTTTTTTTTTTAAATCGCAGTTGCAGTTTTTAATCAGAAAAATCACAATTAAATTTTTCATGCAAACTCAAAACCTGAAACATTTCTGTCTGGAGAATGACACTATTTCCCCGTCTAAATACTGTAAATCTGATATAAAGCCACCCAGCTTTATATCAAGCTGATGTAAAGCTGCTTTGACACAATTTGCATTGTTAAAAGCGCTATACAAATAATAGTGACTTGACTTAACTTGACTAAAACCTCACAAACCTTACACAGATATGAATAATTATTTTCCAGACAGGTTTATTATCCCAGTACGCTGAACATGAAGCGCATCTCAAACTGCTAAAGCTGCACCTGTGGCTCTGCTCTCCTCCTGCGTCTGTCTTTCGTCTGCTTCCGCTCGTCTCGTCTGGACTCTGATGACGGGAACGCAGCGCAGCAGATCGGCCTCCTCATCCTCCGGGATGGGATTGTACCAGATCTCCCCCTCGTCATCGGCGTCGTTCTCCTCGGCTGGGTCGGTCCGGCGCGGGACTCGGCCGTGTTTGACTTTAGCGGCGGACAGCGGGAGGCGGCGAGGACGCGCTTCTGCAGACATCAACCAAACGCCATCAAACCACTGGACATTTACAGGACCTAACTACTAAAAACATTAGAGATAAAGCTGAAGAAGAATATTAGTGTATAAATATAGTATTTATTAGTATAAATTATAAGTAAAATATAAAATATTATATTAATTATAAGTACAGAGATGTAAAACTTAAAATAAATTAAAATTAGCAATGTTGCTAGAACTGAAATTAGGGAATTAAACTAAAAATAAATAAATAAAACTATTTAGAAATATAAAAACAAAATAAAAATAACAAAAGCACAAAAGTACTAAATTACAAAAAAACTAACTAAATTGAAAAAAATAAATCAAAACTCAAAATATAAAAATAAAATAGCTTGGCAAAAAAATGAAAATGAATGCAGTTATTAAGTTGAAGTACTAAAATTGTTAACTGAAATAAACCTAAAACTAAAATAAAAATAAATTAAATATAACTATTTAGAAATATAACCACAACTCCCACCCCCCCGCAAAAAAAAAAAAATTAAAATGACAAAAGCAATAACAAAATGACTAAAAACGAACTAAACTAAAAACAATAATTATTATTACAAATATTTGTTAATTTACATAAAGCTGAAATCAAATATAAGTACCTATTAGATGATCTAAAACTAGAAAAACATTTAAATGTTGCCTTGCATTACATTTCTAAAGTACTACAATGACTAGCTAAAATAAAAGTAAAACTGAAATAAGAATAAATTAAAACTATAAATTAAATCTATTTAGAAATTTAAAAAATAAATAACAAAATGTAAAAATTAACAAAAGCACATACCAAAAATACTAAAAACTAAAATTAAAAAAGTTCCTATTTTAGTAGTTTTGGTATGTGTGTTTGTCATTTTTTTTTATATTTCTATAAAATGTAAATGTATTTTTATTTCAGAAAAAAAAAACAGTTTTAGCATTAATTAAATTTTAGTTCAATTTTAGTAATTCTTTTATGTGCTTTTGTATTGTATTCTTATATCAGTGTTGTTATCATTAATGAAAACTATTAAAAACATTTTTGTTAATTGAAATAAAGCTGAAATATATCAAATATAAATGCTGAAGTTAAAGTACTAAAATTAATAACTGAAATAAAGGTAAGTTAAAAATAAAAAAAAAAAAACACACAAACTGCTTTAAAAAAAAGTAAAAAAAACTTACTGGAAATAACTTTGATAAGTTATTGAAGTGTAGTCATATTTGACAAAGAAGAAAAAAAATGGGACAGATGTGTGGATTATTAAAACACTTCTTGATCAACTTCCAGCAGAGTGAAACTCTGGAAAACATTCACTATGAGAATCAAGGCATTCTGAGTGTGAATGTACACAGTCACACCTCTGTCTGTCAGAAGTGAGTCAGATGGCGGGTGTGTTTGTGTTTGCTCCTCCTCAGCTGCAGGGGGCGCTGTGACGGAGCTCTGCTGGAGCCACTGGCGTTTCTTAGAGACGGTGATGTGGTTAAATGGGGTCTGACGCTGACAGACGAACTCCATCACTGCTGCAAACACAAACAAACAAAACCAACACTTCTGCTGATTCAGCTCATCTGACTGCTGCCATTGGCGCAAAACATGCAAGTGCATCCGGTTAGATCAAACGAGTCCAAAATCAAACCTAAAAGAGTCATTTATTGTTTTTGTAAACCATGTTTTTGGTTTCATAAAAATCTCAAAACCTTCAGCGTCAAACGGGACTGACAGCATCTTTCATCATGAAACCATTTACAGACTATGCACTGCTTTCTAATATTCACACGCAGTGCTGTTATCGATAACTAAAACGAAGCTATTAAAACATTTTTGTTCATTGGAATTAAGCTAAAATCAAATAAAATATATAATAATATTATATATTATATACATTATATTATATATCTATAATATTAGACAAAAAACAAACCTAAAAATGAGAAATAACTGAAATGTTTACTAAAATTACTAACTGAAATTAAACAAACTAAAACTGAAATAAAAATAAAGTAAAACTATTTAGAAATATAGAACAACTAATAAATGCACATAACAAATTTACAAAAAAAACATAAAAAAATTCTAAAAAAAATTCTAAATATCAATAAAACTATAAAAGTACATAAATAAAAATTAGAAAAATTGCCTTGGCAAGACATAAATGTAATATGAAGTACTAAAATTACTATCTGAATTAAAAATAAAAAGCCATTTAGAAATATTTAAAAAAAACAAAATGGCAAAAGCACATAACAATATTACAAAAAATAATGAAATAATATAAAAGCTAATTAAAAATATCAATATATAATATCAATGAATAAACAAAAATGAGAAATGTTGCTTTGGGTAAGTAAATGAGGTAAGTTGAAGTTGAAGTACTAAAATTACTAAACAAAAAACAAATAAAACTATTAATAAAAAATGACAAAAGCACTTAAAATGCCTAAAAATTTAAATAAAACGAAAACTGAAAATACAAAAATAAAAGCTGTAAATAAGTTTAAAAACTAAAATTACTAACTTAAAAAGTTTTTTTTTTTAAATATAATAAAAATGATAATAATAATGACAGAAATAATTGAATAATAAAAATGACAACAGATATAACAAAATGACAAAAATTGCACTAAAATAAAAACTTAAAATACGTAAACGCCACAAATCTACAATAGCGCTGATTTCCGAGAGAATTTCAGCTTCTATATTCAGAAAACAGACTGAGTAAAAACCACAATCTGCAGACAGTGTATCTGAAATGACGAGCAGCAATATAACTGTGACTCAAACGCTGTGTACACTCTGCTGGGGCCGAGGGAGCGTTATTTTGTGTTTGTCAGGCTGGCGCTTGGACACTTTCACACGAAACAATGCAGCCGCAGTGTGTTATTATGCCAGGATGAGAAACGCTGGCCAGCACTCGCTCAGCATGTGTTTGAGAGGTCAAAGAGACCTGAAAATAAAACTCAAACGCTTAATTAGAGCTGCTGTTCTGTCAGCGAGCCAGAGGCGACTCGCAGCCCACGGCATTCTGGGATACGGGACTCAACGGCAGCCTGAGAAGCGTCTCAAAGTTAGATAACTTAAACACTTTATTACTCCAACAAAACTTAAATATACACTAGCGTTCAAAACTGTTTGGGGTCAGCGAGATTTCACAATGTTTGTGAAAGAAGTCTCTTCTGCTCGCCAATTGTGAAATAATCTTACAATTTAAAATAGCTGTTTTCTGTGTGAATATATGTTAAAATGTAATTTATTGTTGTGACCAAACCTGAATCAAAAGCTGGACAACAATTCTGAATAGTGCATAATCGAACTACCAAAAATATAAAGAGGTCCACAAATATATATAAATATGTATATTTTAATAACTGTTCTTGCTTTTACAGATGGTTATTTAAATATTTATTTCAATACATGTTTAAAAATAATATTTTAAAAATATAAATACACTGCCTTGCAAAAGTATTCATACCCCGTAATTAAAAACAAACAAAAAAAATTCATGTTTCTGCCTTATGTTAAACTGCTTTAAATTACTTCACCATACACCATAACAGTAAAGCAAAAAACAGGTTTTTAACATCTTTGCAAATTTATTAAATGATTCCATTGCATAAGTATTCATACCCTTATCTGGGACAGTTGACATTTAGCTCGGGAGCATTTATATTACTTGTAGATGTTACTACACTTTGAGTGAAGTTAACCGGTGGCAAATTCAATTAAATGGGTATGATTTGGAAAGGCACACACGTCTTAATAAAAGATCTAACAGCTGAAAATGCATATCAGAGCAAAGACCAAGCCCTGAGGTCAAAAGAACTGCCTGTAGAGCTCAGAGACAGGATTGCTTCAAGCCACACATCTGGGGAAGAGTTCAGAAAAAAATTCTGCTTCATTGAAGTTTCACAGAAGCATGTAGTCTCTGTTACCCTTAATGCAAGACGTTTGAAACAACCAGGACTCTTCCTAGAGCTAATCAAACTCCTGGCCAAACTGAGCAATCGATGGAGAAGGGCTTTGGATAGTGTGGTGACCAAGAACCTGATGGTCACTCTAGTTGAGCTCCATGATCATACGTGGAGAAACCTACAGAAGGACAAACATCACTGCAACACTCCACCGATCTGGGCTTTATGGCGGTGTATCCAAACTCAATCCTCTCCTCAGTGAAGACACATGAAAACACACTTGGAATTTACAAAAAAGCATCTAAAGGACCCTTAGACTGCAGAGTACCGTCCCAAAAGTAAAGTGTGCAGGTAGCAGCCTCATGCTGTGGAGCTGTTTTTCAGCGGCAGGGACTGAGGAACTCATCAGAGTAGAAGAAAAGCTCAATGCACCAAAATATAGAGATAGCCTTAATGGAAACCCAGTCCAGAGCATTCAGAACCTCAGACTGGGCAGAAGGTTCACCTTCCAACAGGACAATGACCCTAAACACACAGCAAGAGTGGCTTATAGACAACTCTGTGAATGTCCTTGAGTGGCCCAGCCACAGCCTGGACTTGAACCCAATCAAATATTTCTGGAGAAACCTGAAAATGTGCGTCTGCCCCCATTCAACCTGACAGAGCATGAGACATGAAGAGGTGCGGAGAAGAATGAGAGATAATTACCAAATGCTGATGAGCAAAGCTGTCACACCAAACAAAAAAGACTTGAGGCTGTAAAGGTGCTTCAGCTTAATTTTTAGTTACTGGTATGAATACTTATGCAATTAACTTATTTCAGTTTTTTTATTTTACAAAGTTTGGACAATTCTGTTTTTGCTTTGTCAATACGGTGTATGGAGTGTAGACTGATGTGGAAAAAAAGTAATTTAAAGAAGTTTAACATAAGGTGAAAAAACAATTAAGGGGTATGAATACTTTTGCAAGGCACTGTAAATACTTAAAATATTTACATAAATATAAAAATAAAAAGTTTTACAAAAATTATAAATGTTTAAAATATTTAAATAATCAACCCTCTATAAAAAAGCACATCAGTATATCTATACATCTGATGTTCTTCAGTTGTTATTATCTGTGGTGCGTCGCGGGACACATTAGATTTCGTCGTGCTGTGACGCTAGTCACGCTACAGTAAAGATTGTTGTGATACGCATGATCCTCTCTGTCTTTGAATCAAAGCGGGTCTGGGGTGAATGAGGGCACGTCAATCCAAACATACCTGGACCATTTCACTGCTAAAATAGTCAGTATATCATTACAGACGCTCAGATGTGTTATTACAGCTCAAGCATTTACCAACAACACAATCATGTGATGCTGCACTTATGTAAGGTGGATTTGAACCTCTCGCTAAGCTCTTTAGCAGCTCTTTCCCGCTCGGATGATTTTCCTCTAAGAACAGGGTGGAAAAAGAAAAACAAGGTGTTGGAAATGCAGATTTGCCCCAATCATTGAAAAACAGGCCTCACATGATCAGATTCATTAATTCATATTAGCACTAATCATGAGCTGTAAATGAATCTGGGTCGTCTGCTATTTTCTGCACAACATCCACAATCACAGAATTAACCCTCGCCAAACACCAAATGAGAGTTAAAACAGCAATAGATAAAATGTTATGTATTAGTTCACCAGTGACTTCATTAGAAACTCAGAAACCATTATATGAATTCAGCTGAAGTGTGAGACGGTAAAAATGTACCATCAGAAGTTTCCACAGTGCTTGATGTTATATTTCCTTTCTCTAAAACTACATGTGACTACAGATGTGTATTAAGCCATTAAAATTACAATCACAATGTCTGACTTCAACATGCAAGCGGAAAAACAGTGTAATAATACTAATAAACAAATAAATAAAGTTAATTCATTATTAAATAAATGAGAAATGCAGATTACCTCAAACATGCAAGAGAAAAACAGTTAAAGAGGTCATATAATGCCCATTTTCCACAAGTTGATATTATTCTTTAGAGTCTTAATGAAATGTCTGTAACATAGTTTGGTTAAAATTTCTCATTGGTAGTGTATAAAACACCTTTTTCACCCTGTCAAAAACAGCTCTTTTCAGAGCAAAACCCGTATTGTGTCATTCTCCTTTAAATGTTAATGAGCTCTTCTGACTCCGCCCCTCTCTTCCGAGCCGCTCTCTGAGGAACTGTTTACATTAGCCGCATTCATCGTGAAACTTGCTAATTAGCACATTATTAGGAAGGCGATTTGCAAAGATTCATTTAAAAAACCTTGTACTCACTTCTTCTGGAGGTGAAGCTGGATCACGAATGATTCGCGCGAACATAGACGCATTTAGGTAGATCGAGGGCGCTTTCCCTTCAGAACCAAACCTACATTAATCCTCTTCAGCCGCTCAGATGACGGGAGTAAATGACTACTGCTATATTCATTATTACATCCAACAACAAAACAACTCAATCGCTTAGGAGTCATTCTTGTCTACATCTGCTCCGGCGGTGAAACACCTGATGACAGCTCACTCAGGGCGGGTCTGAGGTAACACACCAGTGCAGTCTGTGCTGAAACACTGCTGTCAATCAAACTATCGTGGGAGGGGCCTGTCTTTGTGACGTCACACAGAGATCGGCTCGATTTGAGAAAATGCAAGAGAAAACAGAAAAACAAATAAATAAACAAACAATTAAATGAGATGGAGGTTGACTCAGAAATGCAAGGAAAAAATAGCTAAATAATAATAAATAAAGTTAATGTATGCAAGTTAATTTTTACTTTTATAAAACAACAACTAAAACAGAAATAAAATCAAACTATAATAATAAAACTCATTAAAAAATGAATAAAAATGACTAACACTCGAGAAAATTGCCAAAATTTTAACTAAAATGAAAAATATAAACTAATTAATTTTAGCATCTCAATGCTAGAAAATAACACGGTGCAGAACAGGGATGCTTCAACAACTGATGAAGTTCACTCTAGACTGCGCTAAAACCCACTTCACAGCGGTTCCTGGTGAACAGAGACTGTGATTGAAGAGCAGACATGCCGCACATGACTGTCTGTGTGTCTGATGAAGCTGTTACTGGCCTTCAGTCAGACTGCACTGCTGCGGGGTTTGGGTTATTGTGAGGTTACACAGTTCAAAGCTCAGCTGTGACGCCGTTAAAGGGTCTTTCATGACAGAGGACGAGATCTCACACGCCCAGGATTCCTCTAAACACACACACACACACACAACACTACACAGACACAGACACTCACTCACACACACACACACACACACACACACACACACACACTACACACTCACACAGACACACAGACACACACAAACACTACACACGTGAACTTTAGACACGTCTGTATATGGAGCAGCGGATTCGATTACAAAAGCCATTGCTGAAGGGATCGGCTGAAACAATTACAGCGGGAAAAACAACTGATGCAAACACTTCCCAAGAACAGCTTTCAAGGAAATCAAAATAAAAGTAATAAAAGCCAGACGAAGCACAACAACCAGACAACTATTTGGAGACTTCACACATTTTCTCATTTAAAAATGCTAAAACAACCCAAAATTATTTTTAAATGTTTAAAATATTTATATATCAGTGATAATAAATCAGCATATTATAATGATTTCTGAATTGACTGAAGACTGGAGTAATGATGCTGAAAATTCAGCTTTGATCACAGAAATAAATGATATTTTAGAGTATGTTAAAATAGAAAACCATTATTTTAAATTGTAATAATATTTCACATTTTCTTCTGTATTTTTGATCAAATAAATGCAGCCTTGATGAGCAGAAGTAGTATGTCATTTCAACTGCCCCCCCAAATATTTTGCTTGTACAAGAAATGACACTTGCTTTACAATTTTTCTAAAAAATGACTATCAGAAGTTTCTACAAAGCCTGATACATGTTTTTAACATTAAAACTACAATCACAGTCTTGATGCTTCAGTTTCAAAAATTCACACATTTTCCTCATTTCAAAGTCCTACAACAACCCAAAAATCCAAAGCAAAATTGTTTATGAATATAAAAATATCTGAATGTTATTAGATTGCATAATAAAATATCAAATGAAGTGTCTGTATCTGCATGTCTCAAATGCTGAAGGGTCTTCATAAACACAAAAATGACAAATATTTGTTTTTAAATAATGTCATTTTCAACACTAGATCTATTGTTTCACCTATTCAAAGTGCACAAACTGCCTTTTTTTTTTTTTTTTTTCCACCAAATGTTTTTCCATTAAAACTTCAATCACAATGTCTCGACGCTTCAGTTTCATGGACATTCAAGGGAAAAAACAAAGTCACGCTTTTCACACATCTTCTCCTTTAAAAGTCCTAAAACAACCCAAAAGTTAACGACCCAAAATATCAAATGAAGTGTCTGCATCTGCATGTCTCAAATTTTAAAACATCTTTCACAGAAAGTGTCAATATTTTTCTCAATAATATCATTTCAACACGAGATCTATCGCTTTATCATTTCAGACTCTACAGACTGTTTTTCTCCTCAAATGTGTGGCTTGCAAAGGGTTTCTTTACAAAAAGTGACACTTGCTTTTATATTTCCTATCCAATGCAACAGCATTCCGACATGTTCAGGGTTGTGTGAGTGGCTCTGGGTTTAGAAACGAGCGACCGTTCCCCTCCTCCTCGTCCCGTGCTCCGGTTTCTGTCATCCGAGAGTATTCCCATGATTACTGCAGCAGCCGCATCCAGACACTCTTTTGCTCCAGACTGCAGACATTCCACGAACACAGCGCCGCATTCTGACATTCAATCTCATTATAATGTCATCGCCTCTGCCGGCCAATCAGATCACTGCGTTAGAGCAGCACTGGACACAATGTTACTGCACTGGTTTGCTAATATATCACTGCAACTACGGTGGTCTTATTAATGCTTGTGTGAAGCTTACATACTGATCTTTCTCCGTAAAATCAAGAGAAAATTGTATTTTGCATTAAAAAAAAATAATTGTTTGTTAGTTTTTGCAATGTGACATTTTTAACGAGGATCATGCACATTTTTTGTTACAAAAATCTCATTCTCATTAGTTTAAATACAGTAACAGTAAAGAAAAACTGGGAACAACTATTGTTTTAATAATTAAAACCAGCATCAATTAAAGGAAGTAAAACAAATACTACATTGCATACTCATAATAGTTCTAACCATATCATTTTTGTACAATTTTATTATTTAAATAAATCATTTATATAAAATACATAATTTTTGAATATAATATAATTATTTTTCTTTAAACATTAATAACAATACTTTTGGTAATTAAAACTTGGGAGGGGGCAAATTAATGTGGAATTGTCAAAAAATAATGACAATGCAAATAATATTAAAGATACTGATGTGATAAAAAGTGTTTTCTCTTAAAAAAAGGTGAAATATAGTAACAATACATTTATTTATTTGTTTGTTTAAAATGCACAGTAAAGAGAATCATAAATGGGAACAATGATTTTTTTATCATTAAAATCAGCATAAAATAAATTATAGCACAAATTATATGTATTATAGTAGTTGGAACTTCATATGCACCTTTGTACAATTTTACTAATTAAATATTTATATAAATATTAATATATATTATTTAAAAAAGTATAATTTATAATATTTTTCTTCAAACTATTAATAAAAATATTTTCAGTAATTAAACTTTAGAAGAGGGCAAATTCATGCATAACTGTCAAGAAAATAATGTCACAATGCAAATAATAGTAAAGATACAAAAACAGGTCACTTTATTATTTTTTTTTTTAGCAAAGATCTAATTTAATTTCGGGGTGAAATATGACTTGAACATGTTATTAAAGGTTTGTGTGAGATTAACCAGCGTTTTCCTAAAATAAACCAGGCTATCTAAATAGATCAGCACACAAACGCTACTAAAATAAGTTCAGTCTACTCATTCAAACCTCCGACACCTAAGATTAAATTAAGCTGTGGATAACAGGACGGACTAATCCTACCTTAACGAACGTGTAATGTCTCTTTTCTAATCCCTGCCTGCATTCAAGCCCTCAGGAACAGAGAGCAAACAAGTGAAACGATGGCCTTGGCATTCCAAATATTCCCTCCCTGGGGCTCCGCGTTTCCATGGGACGAGAATTCACTCGAGAACAGCTCCCTCCGGCCCAAAACAAACACCACCGGCTCATCAGCAGATACAATTTTTTGTGCAAAATTGTTAAGCATAATGTTGTCAGGGAGACACACGCACAGTGTTTGTGTGTAGCCAGTTTGTGTGTGTGTGTGTCAACAGTTGTCTTCTCAAAAACAAACATGCTTCCAGGCCACACTCCATGAAAATGCACTAGCAATGCCAAAGTCATGGGTTCTATTCTTAGGAAATGCACAGTGAAAAAAAAAAAAAGAAGAAAAAAAAAAAAGTCATCACTTGCTCAACAATGGATGCTCTGCAGTGAATGGGTGCCGTCAGAATGAGAGTCCAAACAGCTGATAATACAACAAATCTATCAAGACATTTTTAACTAAAATATGAGTCCATAATAACGCTTCCTCCAGTGAAAAGGTGTTCTGGTCTGAATCAGGAGAGAAATCTGCACAAATCATGCAGCCTTTACAAGCCAAAACAAGATCAAAATGAGCCTATAAATAAATATGTGGCTGGATTTTGATGTGAGAGACAACAGGAGATGCACTTTTTCACTGGAGGAAGAGTTATTATAGATTATAGACTATGGAATTTTTAGCAACAGTTTGAAGTTAAAAATGTCTTGATAGATTTGTTTCAACTTTTGTCTTCTCAAGATGTTAACTGATGGACTGGAGTGGTGTGGATGATTGTGATGTTTTTATCAGCTTTTTGGACTCTCATTCTGACGGCACCCATTCACTGCAGAGCATCCATTGCTGAGACACTGATGCAGCGACACATTTCTACAAATCTGATGAAGAAACATCCTAATCTTGGATTAAATTTTCATTTTTGGGTCAACTATTCATTCAAGTCACTTTGGATAAAAGCATTTTCCAAATGCATGAATGTAACTGCGTTGTGAATCTCCATGAACACCATGTCCACTTCCTCTAAATTTGCTCTCATGGCAGTAAAGAGCATTCGGGTTGAACTCTATTATTTTTACACCAGCTGCTCAAAGGCCACATTAAACACACAAGATGAGCTCTGCTTGTGTTAATGTTTTATAATTAAATCTGGCCTGGAAACCAAGTTACAAAGCTTTTGATCTTTAATTACATCGTTTTCTTAAAAGCTTGCATTTAAAGCATGACTATAAAATGCATTTGATGCATGCATTTTGAAGTTCACCTGTCAAAAACATTTGTTTACATGCAAGACACCTAAAAGAAGTCAAAGCAAAATACAACAAACTTGCATGAAATCTTAAGCACTGTGAAACAGTGCATGCACATCTGTCCCAAAATGAAGCCTGATGCACTCAGATTTGTGGTTTACACTGGAATTAGTAGTAATGAACTCAAACGCAAAATCAAAATGATTCCTGTTGGTTTCATGATACAAGATAACTGTCAACCACTTGTTTTCTGGGATACGCACTTGACCTTTAAAACAACCATCTGCTGGGTAACGTCTTATCAGGGTTTCAGCATCTCAACACAATAAACATTCGCAATTAACACCAGCACAAAACCACCACTATCACCAAGACAACAAGCATGAAATGAATTATTCAGAGAGTGAGTGTGTTAGTGGAGAGGGACCAATTGAGCCTCCGGCACGCTTCTGCCAAATGTGTTACGTGAAACGCCATTAAGGCCCGTTCACACCAAGGACGAGAACTATAATGATAACGATAAAGATATAGTTCTAAAAATCGATCTAAATATTAAAGAATAGCAGAGTCCATACCACAGCTATAACGATAAAGGCACAGAGAAACAATATCGTTGGAATCACTCTCAGAAAGATTTTTTTCCAGCTGATGAACGATACAAACTTCGACACCCAATCAGAATCCATCCTGCTATAACGAAGACGCATGTGCTTAGAATAAACAGACGATATTGTCTGCTGGTGTGGACGCTAATGTCTTTATCTTTATAGTTATCTTAATACAGTAGTCAACATTAGAAGTGGATCAAATAAGGTTAATCAAAGTTGTGCTGAGACAAGAACGCATTTTGGTTTTAGTAGGGTTGGGAATCTAAAATTGCATAATCAGATACTGGTTGAAAAATAAAAATATAAATTCTGCCTATCAATTCCGGTGTGAGCATTTTTTTTTTTTTTGGTGGCTATTAAAAATGTATTTTTATTTGAATCATTCATTCAAGAAATTCATTCTAAAACACCGATTCATCCAGTAATGAAAGGAGTAAATCTTGAGTGAGTCATTGAATCATTCCATTCATGTATTCCATGAAATTTTGTTTAGTTGTCTAATACATTTTCTTCAAAATTGTGAGAAAACCACAACCTCCATTAAAAAAATAAATAAATAAATAAAAAGTAAATTTATCCAGAATCGTGCAGCTGTATTTTGCACACAAACAGCTCTTAATCGAGTGCAGTTTTTATGTAGCCAGCTGATTTTTGTTTGTGGTATTTAGCAGCAATTAAATGTTTTGCAAAAAGAGACACAGAATAAAAATGTCTGATATCTAAATGTTTGACTTAACCACACTGGAATCGAAACTGGGAACCGATAAGAATCGGAATCGATCAAATTCAAACAATACCCAACCCTAGCTTTTAGGACAACTTTGATGAAAGGTTTTGATCCACTTCAAATGTTGACAGTGTAGTTATCGTTCTTGGTGTGAACGGGGCTTTAGTCATGAAGGAAGAGGAGGAAAAAACCCGGCACCGGTTAAAAGACACCCAGAAGCTCTCCCAGCGTTTTCCACAGGAGGCTGTGAGATGAATGAGATGGTCCTCCATGCCAGCGAGCATCCATACCTGTCTGCTGTCGCACCGTTTTTGGCCTCACATGATTGGCTCTCAGCGAAGAACCAGCGATCCTCTGCTTCATTTCGGACGAAAGCACGCGACCTTTCTGCATCCACTCTTGCATCTTGTTGACGGTGACTCCAGGATGTTTGGGCACCGTTGCGTCGTCGCAGGATTGTCGCGTCGAAACAGGCGTCGGTAGGGTTTCCATAGGGTTCGCCATTTGCGCAACGCGTCCCGATGCGACCGCAGATCGCGGTTCTTCCTCGCGATTTGACGAGTACTTCACCTTGCTATCGCTCACCGACCGCTGGAGCGTCGGTTTGGGATTCATGTTGCGAATATTCTGCAAGCTTCTGCTTTGCGAAGACCCCGTCAATCCCACCCCACATCGTCCGATAAACGCAAACAGCGGCGAATCAGAATCGTTCCGACGTTCTTCCGACGCGTCGCTTCCTGTGCTAACACTATCGTTGGATTGACTTGCGCTACTGGCCTGATCCACAAATCCGTTATCTTCAACCTGACCGTCGAAACTGATGTTATGCATTGTGTTTATTAGCAAATAATACGCCTCTTTTAGTTGCGACTTCAGTCTGTCTGTTTCTTGCACGGTTTTGTTTGACCCCGACGCCGATATTGGCTCACCGATATTTTTATTTCGGTCGTTCAACTGAGTGTACGACTCATAAAAGGGCAGAATTTGGTTATCGTAATAATCGTCGTCCTCACTGTCGACTGAGTGGTGTCGAGGGGCCCCGTCTCTCAGCCCAGGGGCCAATGTTATTTCCAGATCAGTGGGGAAAAAAGTTGGACTTTGTAACGTGGGCATCCTAAAATCTCCATGATACTCCAGAGAACTCTCTATAACCTGAATTAGATCACTTTCCGCGTCTATATAATCAAACACGTGAGGTTGTGGGCTCCTAAAGTCGCCCGTAATGTTTTTCTCGGCCTTTTGCTCGAGTAATGTAACATTTGGCTCATTATTCTTTAGATCTTGACCATCTGTTAGCTTTAAAGCCTCTCGTTTGGGTTTTAAATCGCAGCCGCCGAAGCCGATCGAGTCTCCGCGGACCCGCGGCGTGTGGAAGCGCTTCAGCTCGGTCCGTTCGCTTTGATCAGCGGGACCCCCGGCGCACCGGGGAACCGGATCCGCGTTCGCGCAGCTCTGCTCAGCCCTCATCGCGTTTGATATGTAAATTCTCTCTGTTTGCATCTGAGAAACTTTTTCTTTACCTTCTCTCGGCCGGTTCGCGGTGCTCGCGTCTTTCCCTTTGGGTTTCTTGCCCCTGAGTTTGGCTAGAATTGTCCTCCGCAGAGGATCAGCCATCGGTACCGATCCGATCCTCCAGCTTTAGTTCCGTTCAGCGGCGCTCCGGAGCAAAAGTAACCGTGTTAGAAGCGCATCCGTGCGGCCAGGAGACTCCGACACACCGCGGTCAGAGCGCTGCTCCATGATCCACTGAAATCAAATCACACACGCACACACATTTCTCTCTCTCTCTCTCTCTCTCGGTGTGTGTGTGTGTGTGTGTGTGTGCTTAAATAGTTCAGATAGTTTCTGTGGGGGTTAAAGGTTTAGAGGCGGAGCTCAAACAAACTCCACATGCAACCAGCAGCTCTGCGGCTACTTCACTCAAATAGCATCTAAATAGGTTTGCAAGTACGCTGTGCACACTATTCCATCCCAAAACACTTGTATTTACTAGTAGTACAAACTACTTCCATAATACTTAAAAAATATTAAATAAATAATAACAATAAACATTTTTTTTTTTAAACGACATGCATTTCACACACACACACACATTATATTTTTATATATATTATAAATAAAAGTATATATTTTATTACGGTATATATTTGATCTATTTTACAAAAAATTATGTTTATATTTATAATATATCATTATATAATCATAACTATACTTTTCTCTGTTTTATCTTTATATATTATATCTATATATACAAATTCAAATATCTAATAAGCTATATATATACCTATATATATATATATATATATAAGTGCTGTCAAACGATTAATCGCATCCAAAATAAAAGTTTTTGTTTGCATAATGTGTGTGTGTGTGTTCTGTGTATATTTATTATGTATATTTAAATACACACCGTATGTATTTTGAAAATATTTATATGTATTTACTTCTATATTTATATTCATATAATTTATACTATAAATAAATATATTTAATATATATATATATATATATATATATATATATATATATATATATATATACACACACACACACACACACACACTTATATATTACTTTTAGAACAATATAAACATATATAAAGAATATATTCTACACTGTCTTATAAATGTTTATATTAAAAGATAAGTATGAATGTATTTTTTATTATATAATATACTATAATATGAAAACACTAAATTATTATATTAAATACAATGTATATAATAAATGTATGATTTATTATGTATGATGAAGAATATATAATGACTCAATTTACCCAAACTGACTCTACTGCATAAATGCTATTATAAAATCATAACTATACAATATCACTACATTATATAAAAATATAATAGATAAATAGTCTGACTGTCATGAACTGTTTTTGCATGTTTTTTTAATATTTAAATCTTCATAAATTTCCGATGTTTTCAGCGTTATATAATATTTATTAATATCTTAAAGTTACCTAAAATAGATCTGAATTCTTTATCATGTTTGTAGTATTGCTGTAGTTTTAAAGTCAATTAAGATTAATTAGACTTTTAATCTGTGAGTTATTAAACTTGATGTTGGTCCCATAACAACAAAATTAATTTACGACTGGAGCATATTGGATGGCGATGGGTTTATATTACAGGTAATGATCAGGCCTGTTTAAACAGATTACAGCTCAACACTGATTTGGACTAATAGGCTGATTATGTCTCAATGGGATAATCATCACAGGAATGACAGCCTCTGCGCTCTGCAGGGGAAAGTGTTTCTCATTCATATTCTGGCCTTCTTGTTTACTAACTTGTCAGCGCACGTCTGAGACGGACCAAAGCACGCAGAGATCCCATCAACACACCTGCATGTACCGGCAGCCTCCGGCTTCTGGGAATAATCGGGAATTTTGTCTGAAAGAGTCACTTCACAGGCAAATCACTTCATCTCTTCCCTCAGAGATCCTGCGATTAAAATACTGACTCATGCTTTTCTTTCAGATTCCACAAACGTCCGACAGAGAGAGCCAAGAGAAACAAACAACATCCGAGGATTTATTTGATTGTTAATCCCCTATTCATAATCACATTATAAATCAGTTACCTCAGCAATAAATGCAATAATTCATACATTTCCGCTGATTGCTCTGCATTTAACGACTGCATACCATATGACTGCAGCATAATAATTTTTGAAATCTTTTGTTTGTATACAGAACAGTAAACTCATAGACAGTAAAATCATGATTAATATGCATTATTTGAAATAAATTCACTAAAAATAAAAGTTTGTGTGTAATATCAAAAAATATTATGAATTGTACTTAAAATCATAAATACTTTCATATAACATTTATAAAACATAATATACAAATTGATTATATTAATAATACAAATAATATTTATATATTTTAAAAATAATAATTATACAATATAAATAATTTAATTTACATTTACAATATACGATTTATAATTACAATATACAATATAAATAATATTGTTAAAATATTAATTATATATATATATATATGTGTGTGTGTGTGTATGTACACACATCGACCTCAAGTTTAGAAGGTTGTTTTTGGTTTTTGGTCTTTAAAGGATGTAGCTTAATCTCTTTTCTGTAAATGTGTGTTGCAGATAAAGTGGATCATTTGAATTATCGCTGGATCTGAACATCTCAAGCACTGAGCCTGTCCCATCATGCACCTCGCATTCTGTGCATCTTAATAAAGAACGTTTTGCTGCAGCAGATTGAGGAGACAGATTAGGATGTTCAGTTATGAAATCAGGGAAATTTATCAGAAAAACAACCGAAAGCCCCCTGAACACACACACACACACACACACACACAAACACACACAGCAGCGCATGCCTGTCTTGTCTGAGCATCCATGCGCATGTCGCAGCCTGCAGCAGAAACACACGCGGTGAAAAACAAGGATGCGGGGTGACGTCAGTGTGTTTACTTACCTCTAGTACTCATTTAGTTGCTTCACCGTTGTGAGTGTGTTGTTAGATCAGACACACAGATCTGCAGGATGAAATCACATCAGTTTCTTAACATCATAAACATGTACTTTATACATTCAAAAACACATTTGTAGCAGTTTAATGACAACAGAGAGCAGAGATGCCCAAACCAGGGCATATTTTTAAAATTCTGTGTGATTTTTTGCATTGAAATGTAAAAACAATATAAGTGTATTTAAATTAAAATAATTACATTTTTAAAAATGTTATTTGTCAACTAGCTGAAATAAAAAAAAGTTAAAGTTTAAAAAACAAACATGCCACAAGCATATCTTCTTCTTTTTTATTTTTTGTTAGATTTTTGCACTGAGATATATATATATTAGTGCTGCCAAACGATTAATCGCAATTAATCGCATCCAAAATAAAAGTTTTTGTTTACATAATATATGTATGTGTACTGTGTATATTTGTTATGTATACAAAAATACACATATGCATGTATATATTTTAGAAAACATTTTGTTTATTATATTAAATATATTTATTTATAATATAAGTTATATGAATTTAAATATAGACGTAAATACATGCAAATATTTTCTAAATATATACTGTATGTGTGTGTATTTATATAAATATACACAGAACACAAACACATATGCAAACAAAAACTTATTTTGTATGCGATTAATCGTTTAACAGCACTAGTATGTATGTGTGTGTGTATATATATATATATATATATATATATATATAAATTATTTACATTTTTGTTTATTTAAAATGTTTGGAATTAGTTTTTATTTTTATATTATTTCAAAAATTTAGTAATGCTGCTTTGTGTTTTTGTCATTTTTATTAGTTCATTTTTAATTAATTTTACTTAATTTTATTATTTTAAATGTTCATATAAGAAATGTTGCTTTGACAACTTTAAATAAAAACAGTTAAAGTTTTTTTTTTTTTTGGTTTCAGTTTTAAAAAATGGGGAAAACGTAAATTAAGCATATCTTCATTTCTGATTTTACTTTTTTTGCTTTGAATGGACTTTTGCATTGAAACAATATGAGTGACTGATAAAAATCTGTATAATTTTCATTACAATTATTTATTCATTAAAAATAACAATACATTTTAATATAATATAATACAACACAATTATACAACGCAACATTTACTTTTGGTCCATGGCCCTCAAATCATGTTTGATTTTTGGCCCTATATAATAAAAAGCTCCGCACCTCTGATTTAGAGTTTGCAATAACATGAGAGAGAATAAATTAAGAATTAAAATTTTTATTGCACAACTCTTTTAAGAAATGGACTATGAAAGCAAGAAATCTGATCAGTGTGCATCAGCCAATCTCTTTCTTTCTCTCTCTCAGTCTTTGTGAAGAGGAACATCTGTTTCTCCGGCTGTATTGATAGTGATGCACGTGTGTGCAGTCGTGCAGCTGTCTGCGTTCACTGCGACTCCCTCCTCATTGTCTTTCAGCTCTTTGCAGTGTCTTTGAGTCTCTCGCACCCCAGCAACACAATTTATGGGGGCGATCCGCACCCCTTTCTCAGGACGTAAATTAGCCGGGACCCCTCTGCCGTCTGCTGCGGGACAGGGGTGACGCTCTCAGCTGATCACTGCATAAAGTCACTCACTTTTCTGCTTTTGTGCAGTGCTGCAGCATTAGGACATTTAAACGCTTCATTCAGATCGAATCGCCAGGCATTTTTTAATCAGAAAACACACGCCATGGCTACTATAGTTAAAAAATAGTAACCGCAAATTAACCATGCTTTTGCTACACTAATCATAGTTTAACCCTGGTATTTGTAGTAAAACTGTGGTTATACAAATGAAAATCAATACGACAAAAAAAAAAAAAGAACAAAAAAAACATGGTTCATTTTCTTAAGGATTTATATCGGCATATACGTTCTTTTTTCTTTGTTTTGTTTTTATAACTGTACTGCCTTAATGTTTTGTGCTGTTTAAAAAATATCAGAAAAAAATATTCACGATCCGTGCTTCTAAGTCCTGATCTGAATCAAAAGATTCTCGAACCCACTCTGAAGTTCCAATCTAAATCAAATGATTCGCGATCTTCGCTTTAAAGTTCCGATCTAAATCAAATGATTTGAGATCTGCGCTTCAAAGTTCTGATCTAAATCAAATGATTTGAGATCTGCGCTTCGGAGTTCCGATCTAAATCAAATGATTTGAGATCTGCGCTTCAAAGTTCCGATCTAAATGATTTGAGATCTGCGCTTCAAAGTTCCGATCTAAATGATTTGAGATCTGCGCTTCAAAGTTCTGATCTAAATCAAATGATTTGAGATCTGCGCTTTAAAGTTCCGATCTAAATGATTTGAGATCTGCGCTTCAAAGTTCCGATCTAAATCAAATGATTCGAAATCTGCGCTTCGGAGTTCTGATCTAAATCAAATGATTTGAGATATGCGCTTCGGAGTTCCGATCTAAATCAAATGATTTGAGATCTGCGCTTCAAAGTTCCGATCTAAATCAAATGATTTGAGATCTGCGCTTCAAAGTTCTGATCTAAATCAAATGATTCGCAATCTGCGCTTCAAAGTTCCGATCTAAATCAAATGATTCGCAATCTGCGCTTCAAAGTTCCGATCTAAATCTAAATCAAATAATTTGCGATCCATGATTCGAAGTCCTGATCTGAATCAAATGATTCGCGATCTGCGCTCCCAAGGCCTGATCTGAATAATGATTCGCTAACCATCATTTCAGATCGGGACTTCGGAGTGTGTATCACAAATCTTTCAATCCGCGAAATGATTCGCAAACCCACTCTGAAGTTCTGATCTAATTAAAATGATTCGCGATACGCTTTTTTAAATCATTACAAGCAATGTCAAAATTTGAAAATGAATGGCTCTTTTTGAACTGTTTTTTGCTAGTGAATCGCTTGAACTAAACGATCGAAGTCATGAGTTTGAATCAATAGGAGCGGTTCCAGCGTAAATGACTCACTCAATGGAATCAGTTTGTCTGTTCCTCCACTGTTTGCTCCTTCAGTCATGTTTACACAACAACACTGTCAGTACTACTACTGGCTTAGTTCGCTAGTTTTATGACAATAACTGAAATAAGCGAAAATGTTAACCTATGGTGTTTACAAATAAAATATCCATATTTCCATTCCGAAGATAATTGCTTTCCACATCGAAACATCCAACACAAATCTACAAACATATTCAGGTAAAGTAACCGGTTTACTGCTAACTAGTTAAACACTCCATTAATATGGAAACATTGTACATTACGATCGAGTTTGTAGCTTAAAACCATCCAGTCTCATGGCCGTAATAGAGATAATGAAAATATCTGAAGACTGTTATGAAAATTATTTAAAAAATAAAATATGACTATCATGTGTCTATAAAAACACATGATTGGAACACTGTTAGATCATGATTATGCAGCAATGTTATTAAAAAAGAAGCATCTAAAAAGGAATAGCTGTCTGAGATAAAGCTGAAGAGTGACTTTATGCCAATAAACTGAAGCCTGTTCTATGACACATCCTATGATATTAATCAGTTAACTTAGATACATAACATAGAGTTAACATTACAATTTGTATCTGCAGAAAAGGATGCAAATGCCAGTGAACTTTAAGTTACGCGCTATAGCGAGAGAGAGCTAAACCGGCTATTGTAGTTTTGTCTTGTTTACTTAGTTAAGTAGTAGCAGCCCATTACTCATCACTCAAAATACTGTATACTAAAGGACATCATTATTATCTATTGTAAAGTTACAGTAGTAATTTAGCAGACAAATAATTGTATCGTTTTTAATAGGTTTAAAGGGAGCTAGGGGGCAAACAACAACACAACCATTAAAAAAATTAATGCTGGTTTTACTATAAATACAAAGACAATGGTAACTATTGTTAATCCATGGTAACCACAAATTAACCATGGTTTTGCTACACTAATCATAGTTTAACCATAGAATTTGTAGTAAAACTAAATACAAATGGTAATCCATTTGCCAAAAAAAAAAAACATGGTTACTGTTTTTTTACTATAATAAAATCATGATAAATTTTGGAAAGGGAAAAATTTGACATGTTCAGTATTAGGATTTTTCTATAAAGATATTGTAATGATGTAGTTATTATACTAATTTTGACATTTAGGCAATTTAGAAAGAAAAGTTTATATATGTACATATATATTTATACACACACACACACACACACACACACACACACACATATATATATATACACACACATATATATATATATATATATATATACAGTATATACACATTTATATATATACACATTATATATATATATATATATATATATATATATATATATATATATATATATATATATATATATAATTTATTGAGATTTTACATTTACAATTTTAAGCAATACTCTGATTGATTCTAGCAGTGTCGTGTCTGCTTATCGCTGGATTCTTAGATCAAACCACAAAGTATTAAAGTATCAATCTTGTCACTTGTTGAGCAAACCACCTAGCAACGGTTTAGCAACCACCCAAAACACCCTAGCAACCACATGGCAATACACTTATAACAGCTTAGCATCATGCAAACACATTCGGCCCAGTCAAATGTGACTCCTCTCAGTCTGAACTGAACTCACACCGGTCAGTCTGGTGTGACGCGGTTTGCTGTGGTCTTTATTAAACCGGTCTCTCCTCCCGCTGGTTCTCGGGCCGAGGGTCAGACTGTGTGTCTCCTGCTCCGGCTGTCCATCTGTGATGAATGAATAGTGCTGTCCCACACACATCATGAAAGCTATTCAATCTGTCCATCAAATCGCTTACTACTAAAAAAGTACCCCATGTGTACAATGAAATATACTGCTGTATTTTTGATGTTGTGGGCCTATATTTCTGCTGGAGGTCCTGGACATTGTGTGTGTGTTTGTGTGTGTGTGTGTGTATGTAAATACATACATACATACATACATATACAGGTGCTGGTCATATAATTAGAATATCATCAAAAAGTTGATTTATTTCACTAATTCCATTCAAAAAGTGAAACTTGTATATTATATTCATTCATTACACACAGACTGATATATTTCAAATGTTTATTTCTTTTAATTTTGATGATTATAACTGACAACTAAGGAAAATCCCAAATTCAGTATCTCAGAAAATTAGAATATTTACATTTGAGTTTGAATAAATGACCATCGCTACAGTATAAATTCTGGGTATCTCTTGTTCTTTGAAACCACAATAATGGGGAAGACTGCTGACTTGGCAATGATCCAGAAGACGAACATTGACGCCCTCCACAAAGAGGGTAAGTCACAGAAGGTCATTACTGAAAGGTGTGGCTGTTTACAGAGTGCTGTATCAAAGCATATTAAATGCAAAGTTGACTGGAAGGAAGAATTTGGGTAGGAAAAGGTGCACAAGCAACAGGGATGACTGCAAGCTTGAGAATACAGTCAAGCAAAGCTGATTCAAACACTTGTGAGAGCTTCACAAGGAGAGAACTGAAGCTGGAGTCAGTGCATCAAGAGTCACCACGCTCAGACGTCTTCAGGAAAAGGGCTACCAAGCCACTTCTGAACCAGAGACAACGTCAGAAGCATCTTAACTGGGCTGTGGAGAAAAGAACTGGACTGTTGCTCAGTGGTCCAAAGTCCTCTTTTCAGATGAAAGTAAATTTTTCATTTCATTTGGAAATCAAGGTCCCAGAGTCTGAAGGAAGAGAGGAGAGGCATAGAATCCATGTTGCTTGAAGTCCAGTGTGAAGTTTCCACAGTCAGTGATGATTTGGGCTGCCATGTCATCTGCTGGTGTTGGTTCACTGTGTTTTCTGAAGTCCACAGTCAATGCAGCCATCTACCAGGAAGTTTTAGAGCACTTCATGCTTCCTGCTGCTGACCAACTTTATGGAGATGCAGATTTCATTTTCCAACAGGACTTGGCACCTGCACACAGTGCCAAAGCAACCAGTATCTGGTTTAAGGACCATGGTATCCCTGTTCTTAATTGGCCAGCAAACTCGCCTGACCTGAACCCCATAGAAAATCTATGGGGTATTGTCAAGAGGAAGATGAGAGACACCAGACCCAACAATGCAGATGAGCTGAAGGCCACTATCAGAGCAACCTGGGCTCTCATAACACCTGAGCAGTGCCACAGACTGATCGACTCCATGCCACGCCGCATTGCTGCAGTAATTCAGGCAAAAGGAGCCCCAACTAAGTATTGAGTGCTGTACATGCTCATACTTTTCAGTTGGCCAAGATTTCTAAAAATCCTTTCTTTGTATTGGTCTTAAGTAATATTCTAATTTTCTGAGATACTGAATTTAGGATTTTCCTTAGTTGTCAGTTATAATCATCAAAATTAAAAGAAATAAACATTTGAAATATATCAGTCTGTGTGTAATGAATGAATATAATATACAAGTTTCACTTTTTGAATGGAATTAGTGAAATAAATCAACTTTTTGATGATATTCTAATTATATGACCAGCACCTGTACATACACACACACACACACACACACACACATACATGCATGCATACATAACGTGTTTCTATATTTTGCAATTACTAATTACATATATTAAAATTAAGTCATCATATATAACAATAATTCTTTAAAAATGTTAAACTTAGTTTAGTGCAAAAAATAACATTTTATATATATTTATATTATTTTTATACAGTCAATCCAATATTTATTCAGACACCTTCAACATTTCTCACATTATCAGTTTATTCGCTATAGCATAGAAAATAGTTATACAATTAAAATGTATGTGTGTGTGTGTGTGTGTATGTGATTTTCTGGATTTTTTTTTCTCATTTTGTCTCTCATAGTTGAGGTATACCTATGATGAAAATTACAGGCCTCTCTCATCTTTTTAAGTGGGAGAACTTGCACAATTGGTGGCTGACTAAATACTTTTTTTGCCCCACTGTAAAAAATATATATATATATATATACATATATAAACTCGTAGCATTGAAATTCTTGTTAAAGTTGTTAAAGGAACACTCCACTTTTTTTGGAAATAGGCTCATTCTCCAACTCCCCCAGAGTTAATAAGTTGAGTTTTACCGTTTTTGAATCCATTCAGCCGATCTCCGGATCTGGCGATAGCACTTTTAGCATAGCTTAGCATAGATCATTGAATCCTATTAGACCAGTAGCATCGCGTTCAAAAATGACCAAAGAGTTTCGATAATTTTCCTATTTAAAACTTGACTCTTCTGTAGTTATATCGCGTACTAAGACCGCGAAAATGAAAAGTTGCGATTTTCTAGGTCGATATGATTAGGAACTATACTCCCAGTCGCGTAATAATCAAGGAACTTTGCTGCGGCAGGCGCAGTGATATGGCGCCTGAAAGTAGTCCCCAGCTATATTATAACCAGGTACCTGGCTGGGGACTACTTTCAGGCGCTGCGTATCACTGCGCCTGCTGCCGCAGCAAAGTTCATTGATTATTACGCCGGACTGGGAGTATAGTTCCTAATCATATTGGCTTTCTTAAAAAAATAAATAAATATGTAAATAAATAAAATATAACTTACACTGATTTCTTGTTTCTACAGAATAAATATATCATTACTTAACATCTTCAGAGCTCATGGCAGGTCTCTTCTGAAGGTTTTTGCTCTATACTGACGTTCGGTCTCACTAGATAGGCTACTAAAGCACGAGTATGTACTTTCCCGCAGCCTAGCATCCCACTGAAGGTCACTGCTTCCGGTTTCTCATCGCTATGGTGACGAACAGTCTGGACACTCGCCTCTCAATCACCGTGACGACCGCTCTGCCTTTAATGAATACACACACTGTCAGCCGAGCCCATTCATAACACACAAACGCCACAGAAACCTCAGATCTGAATATGTATGATGGCCATATGTCTCTGTGCTCAGAGTCTCGTCATTCAGACATTTGCGCAGATTTTCCACGAAGTCCAGTCCAGTCTTAAGACGCAAACGCGCGCTGGAATTCAGGTCAGGCTCTGTGGAAACACTTAATAGATGCATGTTTGTGGTCGCTGTTCATACTGTGCTCGTGAATCACATTTACAGGGTCAAACATTCACTAAAAGCACAAATATCGCTGTACATTTCCACAAGAGCTCAGCAAATACACCAGCAGCCTTTATTCAGCGACAACGACACGACAAACACAACGGCTGGAAAACATGTTAGAAAGTTCAGAGCAGGACACTTTAATGAATAACTTGATGTTTACATCTTCAGAAGAAAATGTGAGCAGGGTTTGCGATGGTAAAATGCTGTGTGGTTGCTAGGGCGTTGCCAAGGGTGCTCTGGATGGTTACTAGGGCATTGCTATGCAGTTGCTAAGGTGTTCTAGCTAGGTCGTTTGTACCAGTCTCAAGGAGAGAAAACCCCAAAAGACATAAATGCATAGATGCATTAAATAACTGCACATATATGCAATATCTGAGATAAATATCAGGGTTTGGGTGATTGTAGTTACCTAAAATTAAAACCATTTAAAAAAATTGTTAGGTAAAAATGGTTTTCATTTATATTTCCGTAAAAGTTTATTTCAACATATTTTACTGAAATAAAACAAACTTGAATTGAAATAGATTTTTTTTTTAAATAAAAAAAACTTAAATGTATTTTTATTTCAGCTTTATTTCATCTCATTTTCATTTAGATTAACTTAAAAATAACTGAATATCTAAAATAATCTAAATCACAAAATAAAAAACTAAAATAAATGAATGACTAATTAAAATGAAATGAATATTAAAATGAAAACAGACAATATAAAAATAAAAACTAATTCAAAACTTTCATAAAAATGTAAATAAATACAATTTAAAAAAGTCTTCCTACAGAATGTCTAAAATTAAAACAAGACAAAAAAACAAATTCAAAATATTAATAAACACGCACACACACACAAATATATAGTATATTATAGAATACAGGGCTAGTGAAGTTCTTCCAGAAGTAAAATTAAATAATTTTTCTTCTCTATAGAATAATATCTAAAATTAAAAGGAAAACAGGAAGCATAAAATAAAAAAAAAAAAATAATAATTTAAATAAAAATAAAGAAAAAGAAAATAGCAGATTTTGGTTTCTACAGAATAATAAAATCATCACAAATTGAGGAATTGTTCATGTCTGGAGCACAAACACTAAAACCGTAATGCATAACTATCAATAATGAGCGATTAAACCGTTCTAGATGATTCTTTCTAGTTCTGTGCTGAACCTCAGGGTCTCGGAAAAGAAGTGCATTATAAACCCTGAGAATCCTGCTGGAATCTCCTGATGTTCATTCAGGCGTGAAGAAAACACACACCGAGGTCCGAGACAAGGCCGGGCACATACCTGCACGCTGGAATCTTATCATCTGCATTTCTACCTGTTTCACGTCCACAGGAGACGACAGAATTCCCTGGAATCCCTCTGATCACTTCATGCTCCCGGGAGAAAAATTACACACGCTTTCCACATCCTTCAACCAGATCCGCCGCCGCAGCTGCACTGAGCTGACAGCTGGAGCGAGACACATTATTACACAAGATATGAAGACAGGACCGAGACATTTGATCATTCACACATTAAAAAATGAATTTCAAACATCACATGACCCTTAAATAGTACTATGGCTTTATTTACTATGGTAATGCATGTTCTAAATGATCATACACCATTATATTTATCAAAAAATACCACAGATTTACCATCATATTCCTATGGTATATGTGACCCTGGACCACAAAACCAGACATAAGGGTCAATTTTGTGACATTGAGATTTATACATAATAAATAGTACATAATTATGCATTATACATAATAAATAAGCTTTCTATTGATGTATGGTTTGTTAGGATCAGACAATATTTGGTTGAGATACAACTATTTGAAAATCTGGAATCTGAGGGTGCAAAAAAATCAAAATATTGAGAAAATCTCCTTTAAAGTTGTCCAAATGAAGTTCTTAGCAATGCATATTAATAATCAAAACAATTAAGTATTGATATATTTACGGTAGGAAACTTACAAAATATCTTCATGGAACATGATGTTTACTTAATATCCTAATGATTTTTGGCATAAAAGAAAAATCTATCAATTTGACCCGTACAATGTATTGTTGGCTGTTGCTACAAATATAGCTGTGCTGCTTATGACTGCTTTTGTGCTCCAGGGTCACATATCACTTAAAAAAAATAAAACAAAACAAAAACAAAAACAAACACTTTTACCAGGTATATAGTTTTGGGAAAGTAAATATTTGAGAGCATAACCTAATAGCATTAAATTCCATTCTAAATGCAGTTTTAATTCTAGGTTTTCAATGAGCTTTCGAAGCCACTTTGGATCAAATCTTATTCAGTGTCGCCACCTAGTGACAGTAAAACATCAGTACAAACACACACTTACACATATCAGAGATACAAACACAGAGACTCAGAGAGAAGGACTTTATCCATTTAAGAAGCTACAAATTATCGGAAATATACAGGAAACCAAATAACCAGTGGAAAATGTTCCTTACAAGCTACAAATTTACAGTTGAAATTATACTTACAATGACGTCCAAAACACAAACACATCATTAAAGCAACCTGCAGGGAAATGTCTTAAACAAACCCTCTTTACACGGACGTGATGCTGGAATAATAATTTAAAATGTCCCAGACTAAAGATTGAGGGATTAAAACAAACGGAGCGGGTTAAATTTTAATGGATGCGTCACTCGATACACTGACGCAGGATTCGCTTCTCCTCTTCCACAAAGCTCTTATCTGACGTGGCCTGTCCGATGTCCCGCTTTCTCTTTTCCTTCTGCTGGAACGTTTCCACGCGACGCTTCTTACCGGACCTCTGCTGCTTCTCCAAATCATCGTCATCTGAGAAAGAGTCAAACACTTCAAAACAGCTTCAAGATAGACAGATAGATAGATAGATAGATCTAGAGATAGATAGATGGATAGATAGATAGATCTAGAGATAGATAGATGGATAGATAGATAGATAGATAGATCTAGA